>NC_141338.1:70000-132500 GCF_037954235.1 Aulostomus chinensis
TGTATATATATATATATGTATATGTATGTGTGTATATATATGTATATGTATGTGTGTGTATATATATATATATATATATATATATATGTATATGTATGTGTGTATATATATACACACCCACACACGCTACTTTGTGCAATATTTGTAGTGTTTTTATGGTTACTAATGTCATCCCCTTCATATTCCGTATTTCTATTTCTTTTGTCTTTATTTTATGTGAATGCACTGTAAGGGTTTTTTAATCTCACCGTACATTGTGAAATGACAAAAAAATTGATTGATTGATTGTCCTGTTAGCTTGTCTAAGCAAGCATATTTTCAGAACTCAGGCCACAGGCACATCTGTGTGCTTCTGACGGGAAACCTTGCATTAATTCTGTAGCAAAAAGACTTTTTCACTGTACGCAGGTGAGTACCAGACAGGGGTAGGGAGGTTTCAGAGATGGACTTACTAGGACGCAAACCTTGAATCTGTGGTCATCTATATTAAAGAGCTTATGTTAAGCAGTTGGCCACAAACAGGCTCTGAGCAGTCACGGCAACCACTGAGTTCAGAGGCTTGCTAACTGCCACTTTGATTGTTAGCTTAGCTGCCATCATCTCATGTTAAACCTGACATTGGAGCCAGCAGTAAATCACAATATGATCCTTTCAAAGTCTTAAATAAGATTATTTCTTGCAGAGGCAACATCAGTCAAACCACATCCCCACAAGCTGAGACTGAACATCCTATATTTGCCCCAGCTTCTGCTAACCAGACAATCAGCACTCGCCACCACCCTCAACAACAGCACCAGGCAGGACTCCCAAGCCTGCACCATCACCAAGCCACCCTGAAATCTTCTGTTAGCTGAGATGCCTCATGACAAAGCAAAGTGAACATAGACACAATGGCATCTAGGGCTGTAGCAATACACTAATCTCACGATACGATACGATACGATACGATACACTTGCATGCTTTTCTGAAAGGTTTGAAAGAACAAAGTGATTTTGGTGACATCTTGTGAGTTCCATTGACTTGGATTGAATTAACTGAACAGAAAACATCAATTAAACAACAAAAGGCTCTGACTGGCAGCTTGCAAATGCTGGACAAAATTAATCAAAGATGTGGTGAGAAAATTAGTTTCATTTTTTTAAAAACTGAATGCAGATTATAGCTTTCAAGCTTTAGAAACGTGAACATTCAGAGTTAAAGTGCAGCCAGTGGCCTTCTAAGGCAGCTTTTTAGCTTGATACTGAACATAGGAAAGCATAGGTAGCTGCTCGCCAGTCCAGCCACCAGCTTCATCAAAATAAACCATGGCAGCCAATAATTCAATTGGCGGGTGACAGTAGCATAGCGGGGCTCCATCGCATTCACCAGGCACCTAAAGCCGGTGTTTTCCACCACCCAATAAGCTGTCACATCAGTGAACTCCGTCATCAGCTGTAACCTGATGAGAACGGCGTCAGCGTCTGGGTAACTAGAAATGCTCTACAGCGACACCAGCAGCTGGCAGACCAAACTGCTCTTCTTGCAAAGTGCTGGACACGGGGGATTGGAATGGGCTTAATGCATCGATACTCAGCTGAAAAATCAATACTCTGAGGAAACAAACTATCGATAAATGTCTCAAAATTGATAAAATTGCTCAGCTCTAATGGCATCCTTGTGTCCCAGCAGACCTTGTGGTTGTGGCTCTCCAGCTGATGATGAAGACTCTGGTAGCTCTTCTTCACCTGCTGCTTGTCTCGGATCAGCGTGGCCAGACGATGCAGCGGGCCAGAGTTCAGGTCGTCGGCGTGACTCCTCATGACTCGACCCAGTGCCTCTGTCTGACGAACCACCTGAGACCACGACTGTGACAGGTGGACATTGAAACAGCAGCCAGACGTGCGTGTGTGTGTGTGTTTTGGGGGGGCAGGGGGGGTCATACTCACCTTACTGACAGTACTGACATAGTCAGCTGCTTCCTGTTTCTCCAACTGCTGAGTCATGTTGAGTAGCAGCGCTGCATACTCTTTATCACTCTTCACCCGCTGAGTCATGAAACGCTTCACCGTCTCCAGCAGCTGAGGATGACACACTGGTTACACTGGGCCGCCACAGGCTGGTTATGCAGCTACAGTATTTGATTAGTGAGTAACTTGTTAGCTGCTCCAGCACTGAGCCCGATCTACCCAGGTGTGGCCCGCTGCTGTAACGTCGTCACATTCAGGTCTGAAGATGATCTGATGTTTACACCCACAAACATCTAGTAAAGCATATCATGCATTAATGGCAGAGCTGCCATGAATATGACTGAATGTGACCAACATGCAATTGACCGCAAAAAAATATGAACCAGTCAACAAAATGAAAAACAAGTTCTTCATGGTGATACGGGAGCAGTGATGGTACCTTTAGCTCCCAGTCCTGCAGCTTCAATAATCCCTCATGGGAATTCCTAAGATCCCGACCAAACCCCATCATGGATCACACACTAACAGCGAGGGCAAGCACAGCAAGATTGCATGGTCCTCTGCAGAGAGGGAGAGGGACACATTAAAATGTTTCATAATTTGTCACAACCTCATCTCCTGGAAATCTTCTAAGAACTAAAGTCCCCTAACACACATAGTGAGATGATTCTAAAACTTTGCATCTCTAATTGCATTTTTTAAATGCCTCTAAATGCTTGTCATGATTAGTTGAAAACTGAAAACACTTAAACTTCAAAGCGTCTTAGCTTCCATATCTATGTTTTTAATTTGTTCCAAATATTAACTAACGCAATTTATCAATAATTCAAATAAGCTGAGAAGCAAAAAAATTCGAACATTATCTCACACTTTTGAGTTGCCTCCATTTTGCAATGAGGACCTGAAAAACTCTCAAAACTTGGCAAAAACATGTCAGAATCCATCGAATCATTCCAGAAGTAGAGCCCGACACCAGACCCCTGGAGAGTTTGTTGAATTGTGATTCAAACAAGACGGGTTCAGTTCTGAACTCCGACCTTCATCACACCCTAACCCTTAAACGCTGAGAATACCCCCAGAACCAGTGAAGCTAAGCTAACGAGAGCTGCACCGCCCCATCCTCCAGATGGAGAAGGGGAGCTAGCGGGGTAGCGGGCTAACAGCAGCCTGAAGTTTCCATCGGACCAGGAAAGTGAGGCAAACACAGCGATGAACATACACGACACACGGATCGACACAAACCAACGTTTTCTCCTCTTTTACACCAAGAAATAATGAAAAGATGAAGGTAGCGGACGGAGGACGAGGAGTGGGAGAGTCGGAGGGTTTTCGGTGATTAACGACGTCTCCTCGGCCGTTTTCTGCCGCAGGAACGCACCGTGAAGTGGCTGTTTGGGGCGAAAGACTGGCTGCCCGGTCACCGCGTTCGTCTGCTGTCCCCCATCGGACTCATTTCGTTCTGTTTGCTGAGTTTTTATCTTTCGTATTCCCGGATTCTCCTACCGCCGTTCGGTTCCACAGCTAACAGCTAACGCTTGTTGGGAGGGGCTTCCGCGGGAAACGGAAACAGGCAGAAGAGCGGAGACACCATTTTGTTTGATCATTAACGAATGTGTACAACAGAGGGTGGAGGAGGCCCCCCAGCAAGAAGGTTGTGGGTGGAGCCCCGGCTGCAGCACGGGGTCTTTCTGGGTGAGTCTCCATGTTCTCCCTGTTCCTGCTGGGTTCTCTCTGGTACTCCAGCTTCCTCCACAGTCCAAAGACATCAAGAGGGACCAGGTTAATCCAGACTCTAAATTGACCGTAGGCGTGGCTGGGAGAGCCAATGGTTGTCTGTCTCTATGTGTTGGCCCTGCCATGGACTGGTGACCTGTCCAGGGGGAAGGCTGCTGGGATAGGCTCCACCCCCACCACCCTCAACAGGAGAAGAGGGAGACCATGGAGGAATGGATGAATGGATAGGACGATGGATGGTGGATGGATGGGACGATGGATGGATGGATGATGGATGGATGGACGGATGGATGATGGATGGATGGATGGATGGACGGATGGATGGATGGATGATGAATGGAAAAACTGAGTTGATGGGATAGTACAAAGGAGTACGAGGGCCTGGGACCAGACAAGAGGAAGAAGTTTGAGAGGAAAATCAGAACGTAGTGAGTGAAGGCGCAGTGCTGTGACGTTCACTTGTCGTAGGAAAAATCAATGCCTCATTTAATCAATGGCGAAACGAAGCTCTGCTGCGAGGGACACCAGTTCACACTCCATCATAACCCGATAGATAAAGTTGCATGATGGTGATGTATTTCACTGTGGTTGTTTTAAAACTGACATTTAGATGAGCTCTTTAGAAAAGCCTGACCAGGGACTGGGGTTGCACGTTAGCCGACTGGCTAGAAATCCTTTTATGTAGTACATCTACTACATGATTGTTGTGGTTTACTGTGATAACTGTATGTAAGTATGTACGCTGCATTGTCCCTGACAAGTAAACCAATAAAAAATAAATTGGTGTACTGTTTGCTCTGTTAACTTCATAAAAAATTAAAATACAACATTACATTTTCCTATTTTCTGTTTACACTTATATTTATTCAGAGGTCTTAGCATCAATTTTTTAGCTTAGCACAAAGACTAGAAGGAAGGTTGGAATAAGTGAAAATGCTGTCAGGTCAAGTCCAGTCAGTTTTATTTGTGTGTCACCAAACCCCAACCAAAGTTCTGTCCTGACTCTGTCCAAGTAGAGCAGGTCCAGCACCTCCCTCCTTCAATGAACCTCCACCCAACAATTCTCCATCAGCAGCACATCCTGCAACAGCAGCCACCAGAACCTTCCTTTACCAGCAGGAAGGTGGAGCAGATCCAGGATCAGTGGGGACGGAGAGAGCAGGAGAGCAGGACAGAGACAAAGACAGAGAATGGAGGAAGACAGAGAGACAGAAGGAAAGAGAGGGACAGAGATAAAGAGGGAGAAAGGAGGAGAGACTGATGGACAGAGACAAAGACAGAGAATGGAGGAAGACAGAGAGACAGAAGGAAAGAGAGGGACAGAGAGAAAGAGAGAGAGAAAGGAGGAGAGACTGATGGACAGAGACAAAGACAGAGAGACAGAAGGAAAGAGAGGGACAGAGATAAAGAGGGAGAGACAGGAGGAGAGACTGATGGACAGAGACAAAGACAGAGAGACAGAAGGAAAGAGAGGGGCAGAGATAAAGAGGGAGAGAAAGGAGGAGAGACTGATGGATAGAGACAAAGAGAGAGAATGGAGGAAGACAGAGAGACAGAAGGAAAGAGAGGGACAGAGATAAAGAGAGAGAGAGAAAGGAGGAGAGACTGATGGATAGAGACAAAGACAGAGAGACAGAAGGAGAGAGGGACAGAGATAAAGAGAGGAGGAGAGACTGATGGACAGAGACAAAGACAGAATGGAGGAAGACAGAGAGACAGAAGGAGAGAGAGGGACAGAGATAAAGAGAGAGAGAAAGGAGGAGAGACTGATGGACAGAGACAAAGACAGAGAATGGTGGAGGACAGAGAGACAGAAGGAAAGAGGGACAGAGATAAAGAGGGAGAGAAAGGAGGAGAGACTGGTGGACAGAGACAAAGACAGAATGGAGGAAGACAGAGAGACAGAAGGAGAGAGAGGGACAGAGATAAAGAGGGAGAGAAAGGAGGAGAGACTGGTGGACAGAGACAAAGACAGAGAATGGAGGAAGACAGAGAGACAGAAGGAGAGAGAGGGACAGAGATAAAGAGAGAGAGAAAGGAGGAGAGACTGATGGACAGACGGGGACGTGAGTAGGTGGAGCTACGGGTGGCAGCTGGAGCCTCTTCAGGTCTGGAGCCTCCTCCAGCAGCACCAGGATCTGGGATGAGGGGAGAAGAAGAGGAGTTGGTGACTGTCTTTGTGGTTTTTATTGAAAAGTTAAGAACAAGCAGGACATCAAATTTATCTGTGGCCCTGATACTGCATCACAGAATTGTTATCAAATGAGAAGGAGAAATGTGCAACCAGTTCACGAGCAAACATGATATTTAGCTCACTAAGAACTAATCAGTTTAGCATCGTGTGTGAACAAAGAAATATTGGTCCTGCATGGGCTTCAAACAAAATACATTTTAAAGTGGAACCACTCAGTACATTGACCAGGTGGTCCAACCTTGTAGGTCAGACAACTGCAACAGAACCAGTACACACCAAGGCTCTGCCTGGAGCAACAGAGGGAATGACCTCGGTGCAGTTCACCTTCATGACATGTGACACTCCTACTTTATGTTCAGCTGCTATGGAAGTTGCCTTCCCCGGAGAGGAGGGAACCACGATCTCCTGCTTCAGCCACGGAAGTTCCACTGTATCCATCGCTCACAAACACTCACCTGATGCTCCATGATGTCACATGACAAACCCTTTGATCTTCGCCCCTGTCTTTTCAGCCAGTCCTTCAAACTTTAACTTCTGCTGGAACAGTCACGGAGGAGTGGAGCTTGGTCACTGCGATATGACCCTAAATGTGACCTAATCTGCCCCCATTTTTCTCTTTTGTTCTAGGTTATCGTAAACTTCTGTGGCGTTTGTAACCTCTCATAACTTTGGAGATGATGCTTGTATAATTAAGCGTTCATACATTTCTCTATAGTTATGGATGTTGTTTATGAGTCACCCGATGGTCCCCAACTGCATGTTTGTGTGCGGAGTTCATCCTCAATGACGACCATTGATCAGCCGTGATGCACCTTGTCCTCTTATATAAATGATGGGGTTTTGTTTTCCACTTCATGCACCTGAGGAAGATTGTTGATGAAGGGTTGTGTATTTAGTAAATACATGCTTCTCCTGAACACGTGTGTGCTTTCGTGTTTCTTCCACTTATACACCAAGTAATCCGACTTTTCACGTGTACGTTATATTTTTTTTTCTAACAAAGTGAAACCACATAAAATCCCTTTGTGTAATGACAAACCTCAACCAAGAAAAAGACAAAACTTTGTAAGTTAATAAAAATGTTGTATTTCACAACCCTTTGTTGGGAAGGTAAATGAGTTACTATAGCAATGGAACGTGTACAATATCCTGTATATATTGCACAAAGGCTTGAGCATTCCAAATGGCTTTAGTTAAAAATGATGTACAGGAGTGCCATGTAATTACTGCACATCTGTCCCTGTTGCCTGCACAGACCAGCTTCTCCTGCTGTGGGCCGGCTCTGTCACGTGTCAGGAAGCTTCTTCTCCAGCTACAGGTCACAGGAATGTTGGCTGCTGTCACCCTTATTGCCCTTGTTCCTGTACTTTAGAACAAATGGTACTGTTGAAACTGTTACCAGGGGAAGCTACAGCGCTGCAGTAGATGAGACTTGCCTGAATTATGTAGGTCCCTTTTCTAACCAAAAGATGGTACCATTGGTCTTTTTGTAACCTGATCAATAGACGTAGTAATTGATTCGCTTTATAATTTTATCAGTTTAGGTGATTGTTTTTTTCCTGATTTATCTCTGTCTATGTTTAGATACTCCTTGTGTTTAAACAGCAATGAAAAATATTGTATAATCATTTCTGTTTATTTGCATTAAATGCAGTAACTGTTGAGATATCAAAATGTAATGAGAAATCTGTTCTTTTGCAACCATTTTTCATTTTAAGAGTAAGGTTCTTTTGATTTGTGGGTTAATGACTTTGTCACGTCAGTTTTATTTGTATTGTACCAAAACACTTTACAAGGACAAGACAGGACGACACTCTTTTGATTAATTTACAGCTCACAGTTCCCCAGGAGAGAGAACACCTGAGTCTGTGGTACAGCCGTGTGTCGTCTGCATAGCAGTGAACATTAATGGAGTGTTTCCTGATCATGTGACCTAGAGGAAGCAGGCACAGAGTGAAGAGGACTGGTCCAAGCACAGACCCTTGTGGAACACCAGAACGGACTGTAGTGGTCTCAGAGGAACCATCATTAACTAGTAGGCAAAGCAAGGCAAGGCAGTTTTCTTTGTAGCCTGTTTCCACCACCAGTTTGTCTCCAGGCTTCATGGCATCATAACAACATCCTCTGCCCTCAGAGCCTCACATCGACTGAGGAGAAACTCCATAGAAAACCCTAAACAGGGAAAAATGGGAGAAACCTCAGGGTGAGGAGGGGAGGAGGATCCCTCACCAGGAGGGACAGACGTGCAGGAGATGTTGGTACAGACAAGACAACAGTTTATAACACAGAATGGAGGAAACATGGAAATGTTAGTAACAGTTGAAGAAGGAAGCTTCTGGAAGGGGAGGCAGGGAGAGCAAGCCAGCTTGATGGGGGACTGGATGGTAGACTGGTTCATGGAAGGGGAGGCAGGGAGAGCGAGCCAGCTTGATGGGGGACTGGATGGTAGACTGGTTCATGGGAGGGGAGGCAGGGAGAGCGAGCCAGCTTGATGGGGGACTGGATGGTAGACTGGTTCATGGGAGGGGAGGCAGGGAGAGCGAGCCAGCTTGATGGGGGACTGGATGGTAGACTGGTTCATGGGAGGGGAGGCAGGGAGAGCGAGCCAGCTTGATGGGGGACTGGATGGTAGACTGGTTCATGGGAGGGGAGGCAGGGAGAGCGAGCCAGCTTGATGGGGGACTGGATGGTAGACTGGTTCATGGGAGGGGAGGCAGGGAGAGCGAGCCAGCTTGATGGGGGACTGGATGGTAGACTGGTTCATGGAAGGGGAGGCAGGGAGAGCGAGCCAGCTTGATGGGGGACTGGATGGTAGACTGGTTCATGGGAGGGGAGGCAGGGAGAGCGAGCCAGCTTGATGGGGGACTGGATGGTAGACTGGTTCATGGAAGGGGAGGCAGGGAGAGCGAGCCAGCTTGATGGGGGACTGGATGGTAGACTGGTTCATGGAAGGGGAGGCAGGGAGAGCGAGCCAGCTTGATGGGGGACTGGATGGTAGACTGGTTCATGGGAGGGGAGGCAGGGAGAGCGAGCCAGCTTGATGGGGGACTGGATGGTAGACTGGTTCATGGGAGGGGAGCGCAGGCCGGTGTAAAAGTAGGGAATAAAAGGGGGGGGGGTGATGTGTCCCCCAGCAGTCTAAGCCTGTAGCAGCATAGCTAGCAATGGTTCAGAGCTACCTGAACCAGTCCTGACTGAAAGCTCTGTCATAGAGGAAGGTCTTAAGCCTAGACTTAAACGTAGTTAAAGTGTCTGCCTCTCTGACCCATGGAGAGATGCTGTTTCCACAGTAGCGGAACCGGTACCTGAAGGCTCCACCTCCCAGTCTGTTTTAGAGATACTGGGAGTCACTAACAGACCTGCATTCTGGGAGCGGAGTGCTCTGGTAGGACAGGAGGGACCAATGAGTTCTTTCAGAGAGGATGGAGCTTTATCATTGAGAGCCTGATGAGTCAGCAGAAGGATTTTGAAGTGGATTCTAGATCCTACAGGAAGGAGAGAAGCTGAAGTGGAGAGATGTGTTCTCTCTTCTAACTCCTGTCAGAACCCTGGCTGCAGCGTTCTGGACCAGCTGGAGACTCTTTAGAGAGTTGCTGGGACATCCTGACAAGAGAGAGTTGCAGTGGTCCAGCCTAGAAGTGATGAATGCATGCACCAGTTTTTCAGCATCACTCTGGGAAAGGATGTTCCTAATCTTAGTGATACTGCAGGTGGAAGAAGGCGGTCCTGGTCACATGCTTTATGTGGGAGCTGAAGGAAAGGTCCTGGTCAAAAATGACTCCAAGGTTCCTTGCAGTTGTCCTCAGGGTCAGGGTGGTGCCATCTAGAGTAGTGATCTGGTTAGAGAGGTGTCCCTGAGGGGTTCAGGTCCAAACACGATGACCTCAGTTTGATCTGAATTTAGCAGTAAGAAGTTAGAGGACATCCAGGATTTCATGTCTTTCAGGCAGTTTAGCAGATGAGTAAGCTGGCTTGTGTCGTCTGGCTCCATCGACCAGTAAAGTTGTGTGTCGTCCTCATAACAGTGGAAGTTGATCGAGTGCTTCCGGATTATGTCACCTAATGGGAGCATGTAAAGAGGGAAGAGAATCGGTCCTAAAACTGAACCCTGTGGTCCACCACATGTAACTCTGCTATACTCAGAATGGTCATTATTAACATTAACAAACTGAAACCTGTCTGATAAGTAGGACTTAACCCATTTTAGGACAGGTCCTTAATCCCAGTTTCATGGTCTAGTCTCTGTAGCAGGATGCTGTGGTCGATGGTGTCAAATGCAGCACTGAGGTCCAAAAGGACAGAGGCGAGACCTCTGTCTGAAGCTGTAAGAAGATCAGTAGAGACTCTGACCAGTGCTGGTTCAGTGCTATGGTGTTCCCTGAACCAGACTGGAAGGCTTCAAAGAGCTCGTTGCTGTGCAGATGTTCATGTAGCTGCTCCAGGACAACCTTCTCAAGGATCTTGGAGATGTAGGGAGGTTGGATATCAGCCTATAGTTGGCTAACACATCTGGGTCAAGAGAAGGTTTTTAAGTAAAGGGTTGATGACAGCCACCTTAAAGGCCTGTGGCTCATAACCTGTGACTCAGGAAAGATTAATTTGATTTAATATGGACGTGTTGACTAGAGGGAAGGCATCCTTAAGGAGGCTTGTTGGGATGGGATCCAGCAGACAAGTGGCTGACTTGGAGGAAGTAACTGCAGAAGTTAATTCTGACAGGTCGATGGGGGAGAAGCTGTCCAAGTGAGCACCAAGTCTGGGAGGTGCTTCTATGGGACTGTAGTCTGTCCTCCATTACTGGCAATCTCTGTTCTGATGTTCACAATCTTTTCAGTAAAGAAAGATAGGAAGTCGTTACTGCTGAGAGTTGGGGGATGCATGGCTCAACAGCACTATGGTTCTTGGTGAGCCTGCCCACGGTATTCAGATTCAGATTCAGATTCAGATTCAGATGACTTTATTTATCCCCGAGGGGCAATTAAAGTACGGTACAACTGAGCAGCATGACATTAAAAAAACAATAGAAAAAAAAAACAGGGACATGACAGTGGGAATAAATAAGAGAATAAAAATAAGATTAAAGATAAAAATACAATAAATATACTACATACAGTATGTACACAATGTAAAATGAAGAGTAAGGTGACTGGAGTGATTGAATAAAGTGCAGACAATGTAAACAGTATAAACAGTGTAACAGTGAAGACAGGATATTGAGTAGTCCGGGGAGAGTATGTAGGTGTGTGTGTGTAGGTGTGTGTGTGTAGGGTGTGTGTGTAGGGTGTTGGTGTGGGGAAGGTGTTAGCAGCTGGAGTTAAAGAGAGGAATGGCTTTGGGGACAAAGGTGGCTTCCCTCCTCTCAGTTCTGCAGGCCACACAGTGGAGGCGTCGCCCAGAGGGGAGCCATTCAAATGCAGAGTGGAGTATGTGTGAGGGGTCTTTGATGATCTTGGCTGCCTGTCTCAGGACCTGTTGGCTGTAAACGTGTGAAAGAGTTCTGACAGGCAGGCCGATGATTTTGGAGCACACTGATGCAGTGCGCTGCAGTCTGTTCCGGTTCTGGAGGCTGAGGGAGTGGAACCAGCAGGTTATGGAGGATGTGATGATGCTTTCCACAAAGGCGTAGTCGAAAGTCATCATTATGGGCGCGCTGACTCCAACGGAATTGAGTTTCCTGAGGAGGAACAGTCGTTGGTGACACCTCCTGAGAATCTCCTCTGCGTTGGCAGAAAAGTTCAGGAGGTTGTCAAAGATTGTGCCCAGGTATTTGTACTGTTTGTACTGTACTGTTTGTGTTGAAGAGGAACCTGGGGTTGTTCTTATTCTTGTCTATTAGGGACGAGTAGTAAGCGCTTCTAGCATTACGGAGTTCTTTTTATATATTAATAAACTCTCCTTCCAGGACTGGCGGACTTCCTCGTGCTGGCTGGAATGTGTCTTCCTTTCCAGTTGTCTGGTCTTCTGTTTTAAGGCACACAGCTCTGGGCTGTACCAGGGAACTAGTACTAACTGAGATGACCTAGTAAATATGACCTGAACCAGTTTAGTGTGGTTCCTTTAATACCAGTGACAGGTTCCAGTCTCTGTGGAAGGATATGGTGGTCAATGGTATCAAAGCTGCACTGAGATCTAATCAGACCAGCACAGAGACCAGTCCCTCATCTGGGACCAGTAGGAGGTCACTGGTACCTTGTTGTCAGCACTCCGACAGAAAAATATTGTAAGAGTATAACAAGGCAACATGACAAACAGTCACATTACAAAACTACTAGAGACTGTGTTAATAAGCACAATTAATGATCCAGTGAGAATTCCTGTCAAGATCACACTACAGGTCACTGATGGCGCTGTTGCTCCTTCCTGCAGTTACAGACACTCCATCTCCCCACCATCAAGTCGAGTAACAAACTCACAGTAAAATCATTTAAGGATGAATTCAACAGCAGTGTCACTCCAGTCCACAAGCTTGTGGTTTGTCGTCAAGGCAGATTTTATTCAGGAGGCAGCACCAGTAAAGACATCACGTGTCACTATTAACAGTGTGGAGGCGGAGCTTCATCCCTGGCAACATCACAGTTTAGCTTTGTTCATGCGGTTCATCAGTTTCTCCAGTTTGATGGCGAGCGTCATGTCACCTTTGATGCGTAGCTTCCCTGACATGAAGGCCAACGTGGGCTTCAGCTTCCCTGAAACATCACAAAGACACATTACCTCGCTATGGATACAACAATAAGAGGATCTCCATGGTAACATGTTTGATGGCTCAGATTTCTATATTTTATATCTATCTCATGGTTACTATGCTAGAAGCTCACCTGAAAACATCTTACTGAAGTCATTGGAATCCATCGTCATGACGACATCAGGTGTACTGGCCGGCTGACCCTGTCCGGTGCTGCCGGAGCCGCTCTTCAAGTCCAGAAACCAAACGCCCCCGTGATCTCCTAACATGAGCAGGACCACATCAGTGACACTCCCTCAGGACACCCTGACATGGATTGCAGTCTGAGCTGCTACCTGAGAGGTTGAACTGATAAATTCCCTGCGTCGAATTCACCACGTCTTCGTTGAGGACTGTTCTGATGACATCAAAGGTGCTCTCCACTGGGCTGCTGGAGGAGGGCATGGCTGGTGTTGATGAAGGTGTTTTGAAGGCTGGGGTTGCCCCTAGCAAACGGAAGATTCAAACAAATCACATCAGTAGGAGGCACTAAAGTGAGGACAAAAGATGCATACAAAGACGGTAAGTGGCATGAGGTCATAAATTAAGGGACCTAGGTTCTAGTAAAAGTAAAAGTACTTTCAGCCAGAGACTCAAACCCCCACGTTGCATCACAGGAACTCATTCCTGCCGGTAGCTATCCAACTGTTAACTCCTCCCTCTAGGACGCAGCCCACCCTAAAGGGTTGCTTTTTTCAGTTAAAATCGTGCAGTACAAATATCCTGTTCAGTGTAAAAATGTTAATAAGTACAAACAATATCTCCTTATATTCTTGATTCTCTACTTTTTTCTTATTGTATATTGTTTTCACTGTGAAACGGAGCACTGCAATCCAACAATTTCCCGCAATGGATTAATAAACGAGTTCTGATTCGGCACCAAAATGAGATGAAAAAAGTGTCTCCTTTTATGAAAAACACATTTCAACCCAAAAGTTTGTGGCTAACCCTTTTTAAATTTTTTTTTTAAATTCTAGATAAAACCAGTAATGACATTTCTGATAATATAATTTGAGCCTCCCCACCCGTCCTGCAAATCCCGTACACTGTATCTGTGTACATTCAACAGAAATCTGCTCATTACTTAAATTTTGTCTTTTTTGGACAGAGCAAAATTGTAATAATCTCCAAAATTCACAAGACATTTTAAGATGCTATTTGGCTTCAGTTTATCTGTGCTGGTGTTTGTCCTTTGAAAAGACATTTTCACAGTGGTAAAATAAAAACGCTTCCTGTCTCCATAGATGTCAGACACAGGAACACACCTGGCAGGTGGTAAGACATCAACCCAAAAGCTCCATAAGTGATGAAACCATCACGCTCTGAATGGGAATCTCTCTCCCTCAAATAACTAAGAACAGCTGAACAGAGTAAACCACCTTAGCTTCCCTTCACTGCGTCTCCTGATGGACAGATGTGGTACTACAGCTGAGTTTACACAGCACAGATTGGCCCCAGGTGTCATCATTGCTTTCCTGGAACCTTCTGGTGGCTACATTTATATAACCTGCAGTCCTGCAGTTCTAGCAGGGTTCTACCGTGTTGCTCCATCTGTTGGACCAGCATCTCTGGTGCTTCATCCAGGAAGAAGTCTGGCAGCAGGGGGTGACCTGTCAACCACACAGAGACCACCATGATGACCACATGACAGGAAAGGTAGGCTACACATAAATATGTGCGGTAGCAGTCAGTGTGACCGCACCTGGCTGGACGGCATATTGATCAAAATCACGGATTCCTTCATGTCTCAGGACATCCTCATCCACCAGGAAGTGACCCGTGAAATCCTTCGGTCGTGAAAGAATGGCATATGCAGCATCCGCCATGATGTCAGCTTTACGGCACTGTTTATCGACGCCCTCACCACCCAGCATGTCCATTGCTGCTGACTGGATTGCTAGGGCAACAACGCAAAAACACATATTTATCAGTTGTTTCCTGACCAAGCAGGAAATTTGATCTGAAAATTTGCACATAAATTTATCAATGAAATTCTTTGTTTGCAAATGACATCATTGTGCCATGCTATCGTACACCGGATAGCCAACTTGCTGTCCAAATGGGAAAATATCCTATAATGGGGTCAAACAGAAAACAAAACTGGTGGAGCCTATCCCAGCAGCCCTCCCCGGACGGGTCACCAGTCCATCATGGGGCCAACACATAGATACAGACAACCATTGGCTCTCCCAGCCACGCCTACGGTCAATTTAGAGCAGGGGTGTCCAAACTATGGCCCGCAGCATATTCTAAAAATATCATGGAACATGGCCCACACATGGAATTTGACTTTAACCTCTGAAGCAGCGCTGTACCGGTGGCGGTACAGCGCGGAAACAACGTCCGAATACGACGGATTTTAGCGGCAACAATGTATCCGATCATGTTATACCTCATTCGAAACCTGGTGGCGTAACGATTAAGAAACACCCAATCACGATGAATAAAGTGACTTGTAGCCGGAGTTGAGTTAAAATGTTGCTAGGCAACCGGCAAGCAACACCCACATACTAACTTCGTGCTCCCAACGTCATCACCTTCTATCGGCATTAACTTAATCCGTAAGACTCCAAAAGGTCGAATTTACTGTCAGCCAGTGTTGCTCTGATGTCCGCGACACTCCCTCTCAGTCTCGGTGACGGTCTGCTGAACACGTCAACAGCAGGCTGAGCCAATCAGGGCCTGGGTTGTTGAGCAGCAGGGCTGAAACCCAAACCAGACCCCAGTTTACAGAGCGGACCATGCATCACTTGATTGACACTTGACACCAGCCTATGAGATTATTTCCGAATATAAAGTAGATATTCTTTTAGCCAATAAACAGACGAAAAAACGGTACTGAGCACGAGGGGATCAGGTTTCATGGACAACAACAGGAGGCTTGCGCACGGGCGGTGCGTAAAGTTAGCTTGGCTGCGTAAAGCAGCGCTGTAGTCGTTGAAGCTGTGAACGCGGCAGAACGAGAAAAGATGGCCAGGAAGTGATTTTTTGGCAGAGGAAGAGGCTGAAATGGTGCTTCAGCTGTTCGCTCGGACACTCGGACACCTGCGGTTGACCGGGCAGACATCCAGCAGTGTTTGCAGGAGTGGACCCAGACTTGGAGCTATGAGGGACCGATCCAGTTGTTCCAGATGTGTGTTCATGGACAAACAACAGTAGGCTGTGCTGTGTTTGAAACGCTGTTGTTTACTTGTCTTTACTTCTGCTGGCCAGTCAGCAGCCAGATTTGCAAAAGGAATGTGTGAAGTAGCTGCGTCAGAGGGGGAGGGTCAATTAATTAATAATTCATATGTTAATAAGCCTTAGTATCTAATAAATTTGTACTCATTAATTCAAGTCGATAACATTTTCTAACAAACGTTAGTTGGTGTGCTAATAAGCCCAATAACCTATTAGCATAGCAGGCCTGACACGTCCTCATCCCTCCCCCCTTCTTCAGTGCTGTGAGGGCATCACCAGACTGACTCAGGAGCAACCTGAACTTTGAGAGGAGCTGCCAACCCTTTTCCAAAGAAAATAAATGAAAAAAACATTGTGGAAAGCTGTGTTTTTTCTTTTCTTCAAGTCTCTTCAATTATCAAGCATAATTAACCGACAACGGATTGATTTTGCTAACTTTAATACACTATCACCTCCAGTGTGTGGCCCGTCTGTTGTATGTGGACCACAGTGAACAAAGTTTGGACACCCCTGATTTAGAGTCTGGATTAACCTGGTCCCCTCTTGATGTCTTTGGACTGTGGAGGAAGCTCGAGTACCAGAGAGAACCCAGCAGGAACAGGGAGAACATGGAGACTCACCCAGAAAGACCCCGTGCTGCAGCCGGGGCTCCACCCACAACCTTCTTGCTGGGGGGCCACAGGGAGGACCACTGCTCCACCGGGCTGACACACTTCATGAAATTTTCATGTCCACCACTAACTGTTTCTGGCTATGTGTTTTATACTGCCATGCTTTTTTTTTTGCTTTTTTTTTTTAAGATTTCTATACTCAGTCTTGACCCCCATACTGCTTTTGTAAGGCTCTTAGTTTGAGACCAGCGAAAGGTAGGTGCCAGGCTGGAGTTAGTTTTCCTATCAAGGGTCTAGTTCATTGTCTTTGGAAATAGGAAGAACCGGTTACAACTTTGGCACTGGTGCCAAACTGGAAAAAGGGTTGATCAACTGTTTTAAGCTGGATTTCGATTGTGTGGTGTGGATGTGTCCACTTTTCATTCGTCCTTGAACAAAAAGTCCATTGGCAACATCAGCAGTTTGCACTGGACAGGATGGTTATCACACCAAATCTGCATGAGAACAATCTCATTCACCTTCTTGCGCCACACTGGAGAGCAGCAGGTTTTAGACTGAACGTTTGAATGACGTTAGCCACTGACCAGTTTTAGGCCAGAGACCGTTGACTGCAATTTGACCTCTGAATTCTTCAGCCATTCCCAAGACGCACATGGACATGCCGTACTTTGCCATTGTATACGCTGGGAGGAAAAAAGAGACAAGTTATTACTGCTCAGATGCATGTTGGGATACCCGGTCAGTTGGTTGCAATGATTACCTGTATGGTTCTTGAACCAAATTGGGTTAAGGTTGAGTGGAGGAGCCAGATTTAGAATGTGAGGAGAGCGACTTTTCAGCAGGTGAGGAATGACCAACTTGGACCTGAAACATACAGAAACTCTGCAACTGAAATTTGTTAACAGCATTTTGTGACCAGCAGCTGTTTAAGAGAGCTTTAACTACTCACGATCATAACCTGATATGCAAATCTGGGTGATATCGTCTTGCTAAGGACAGCTCATTTGCAGGATCTCATTAACATTAGCTTAGTTGTGGGCACTAGTTTGCAGAACTTTGCAAAAGCAGTGAATGAACAGTTGGCAGGGTTTTACAAGAACCTTGTGTTCTGCAGGGATTTGTCTTCCAGGGTTGTTTGCCAGAACCTTATGTTTTAGGAGCATGTTGTGTTTCAAGGGGAAACAAAGACAGATTTATACTGGTATACGTGCATCTCCCCTCAGTTTGTAACACCATACGTCATGTATGTTCCTCTTAGGTTGATTCCCAGCATCAAGTCAACCTTCTTCATGGGAGTCTCCAGAGTTCCTGTCAGACTGATTGCACTGGCATTGTTCACCAGGATGTCAATACCTGCCAATTACACACAGTAACGATGTCACTGCCAGGGCGGGACATTCAGGCCACAGCTCACGGATTTGGTTTAACCAACGTTTACCTCCAAACTTCTCAACAGCTTTCTGAACAGCCTCTCCAACCTGCTGCTCATTACGGATGTCAACCACACAGGCCAGCGCCTTCCCGCCTGCCTGCTCCACTGAAACACACCAACATACACATCAACATGCAGCGGCAACACATCATCACAGACACAACATAAGAACATAGTGCATCACCTGCAATGCAACAGGGTGTTTTAGCGGTTAGCTCCTCATCATCCTGATCTAAAATGTGTTCTTAGTTAGCATTTCCCGATCCTGAACTACAACATGTTTTAGCAGCCAGCCTGTTAGCTCCTCACCCTCCTGAGCAGCAGTGTAGATGGTTCCTGGTAGTTTGGGGTGAGGTTCTGCTGTTTTTGCAGCAATGATGATATTTGCACCATCTCTGGCCGCTTTCAAAGCGATGGCTTTGCCGATACCTCGACTCGCTCCAGTGATGAAGAGCGTGCAGCCAGCTAACCTCCTGGAAAACAGAGAACACAGAGCTAGGTGACATGCTAAAACATCTCTACTAAAACTTGTACTTTGCACATTTGAGCTGTGACCACAAGTCTCCATGTACACACAGTTCACCTTCATCAGGTTTCAGCATTGCAGACAAGACCGGAATCATAACAACACAGCCAGAGGTTCCTGGTTCAGTTCTTGCTTGTTTGTTGTCCAGTTTCTTTTGTAGGCAACATTAGCTGGAGTTCTCCAACTTTAGCCTCCTCGTCTCCTCTGTTCTCCAGCTTTTGACCCAGAAATGGATCTCAGTGCATTGTTTTGAAGGATGTCTTGAAGCTGATCTGCATCTGGAAGAGGGAGGTGGTTCGCTACAGAAGCCAGCACTAACAGGTAGAGCTGGGTATCACCACTGACCTCCCGATACGATTCCGAAACACTAGGTCCCAAGTCGATACGATTTCCGATACGATTCGATCCAATATACGATACGATATTTTAGTTACAATACTAATTTTGCTTTGGTAATGGAAGAGCTTCTCAAAGGACTGATGCTGTAAATTCAATCGTAAAAGTAACCCTCTACCCTGCTGCATCATGAAATATTAATATTTACATTGAGAACTGACCATTAAACAATAGTTATACAACATCATGCACTTTTTATTTAAATATTTGACCGTCATTCAAAACAAAAGGGCAACTTAGACCTCCACAAACCGTCAGCAGCTCAGCAGGATGACTCGCGGTGTGGCGAGCTTCAATCGCCCGCGTTTGTCAACCTGGGACATGAGGGACCAGTGACTGTCAGTGTGCTGAGAGGTGATGGTCAAGTAGGAATCGTAGCTCTGCTTGTCCAGCTGTCACCAGCGATGGCAACTCTCTCTGCTGATTTCATTGCAGTTGCGACGTTGTTTTTAACTTCTCTGAACATCTTTGAGATTGTGACTTGACTCAGTTGTTTCCGTGTCGGTAGCACATAGCGTGGCTCCAGTGTGGACGAGGGTCTGAAGCCTACATTTTCTACCTCACAGGATGGTCTGAGGTCCTTGCAGATCAAAACTGCCAGAGCCGAAGTGATGTTCTCTGCACGTGGAGGCGTGGACGGAAACTTGGTCCCAAATGCTGTCTCCAGCGAGGGTTGTTGCAGGGACTTGTAGTTTCCTGGTTGCTGAGTGTCCTCTGGGTGATGCCTCGTCACATGGCTCCAGAGATTAGTAGTATTTCTGTTGTACTTTACTTCTACTTTGCACATTTTGCGCACAGAATTATTTTTGTCAAGTCGAGTGCAGTTTTCTCGCTTCTTAAAGCCGAAGTGCTGCCAGATTTCGGCTCTTAAATTTGCCGCAGATTAAAGTTGCGCTTCCGCCATCTTGCTGTTCTCTGATCGGAGGCACATGGCCTGGATCTGGTGAGGTCTGATCATCTGACTGCAGTAACGTTGCACTACGCACTAAAGCCTGATTTATGCTTCTGCGTCGTGGCGACGCCGTACCTACGCCATACCTACGCCATACCTACGCCGTACCTACGACGTCAACGCAGACCCCTACGCCGTAGCCCGACGTGCACCTCCAAAAAATCCTGACTACGCGTTGCGTTGACATCAACGGACTGTGATTGGTCCGCTCACACGAGGTTTCCGGTTCAGCACAACAACACCGCCATTTTTAAAGTTTCTGTGGTGAGAGCAACACGCAAAAATAAAAATGGACCAAGCCGAAGAAAGAGTTATCGAGGAGGTTCGCAAGTATGACCACCTTTACAACTTCCATCGTTGTCTCTGTCTCTGACCCATGTGCTATGACCGGAAGAAAACTAAGGAATTCGACAAGAGTCCCCCAAAACCATACGAAGATAAAGCCACACCCCTCTAGTGGCTTGGCGGTCAATTACAGAGCAACGCGTTCCCTCGACGCAGAACTATAAATGCACAATGACGACGTAGGGGCTACGGCGTACGTACGGCGTCGCCATGACGCAGAGGCATAAATCAGGCTTAAATCACGCCAGACTAAAGGGTCACACAAAAACAAAAAAATAAACGGGTAAAATCTAATGCATTTTAAAAGATCGACACTGGGATTTATGTATCGATAATCTTTCCTACAAATGTATATCAATTAAATATCGGTATATAGACATTTTTAACCCTCCTCTACTAACAGGTTCCTCCTCAGCATCAAAATGGGGCAGTGACACTCCAGTGGAGCACACAATGAATGGGACTAATTATCTTAAAGTGTGGTTTGCACACACACTATTGTGCGTCACACACAGCCAGCAGGCCAGAGCAGCGGGACCAACGGGCCGCCGGGTCAATACTCAGTACTCGACTGAAGCTGCAGCAGGACTTGGCTGTCAATCACTAGCTGTCCGGTGATGTCAGGCTCCCCACCTGCTGTCCTCTACTGACTGTTGATGATGTGTTGATCAACAAGAACAGTTTCGTGATCCTGAGTGACATCATCGTATTCAGTGTAAACATTAACAAATTGATGACATCATCCTGTCACACTGTTGCACCAAATGAGCTAAAATCAAATAAATGTCACACACAGATGGGCGGGACCAATCTTACAGACAGGGGACACGGCTGTGATATGTCAATTAAATTGATGTCCCTCAAAAAAGAAGTAGGTCTCATACTGACTCCCCATGTCACCCTGGGTGGGCGGGGCTTGGACACACGGGGAGGATAGTTAAATGTGCAAATTGGGAGTTGAGAATAAGCCTCTGTTAGGGCGCATTTCCACTGCTCACTTCGGCTCAGGTTGGTTTGGTCCCGTGTCCACCGGCCCCAACACGGGACTAACCGTTACCATTGTGGTCCCTGCTCTGCTGGGGTTCCAAGCGAGCAGAGTGGGGACTAAAATGTGACGTAACCACATAGCAGGGCACTGATTGGGTAACTTACCCACTGACGTGGTCTACTTCCTATCATCCTGGCCTCGGTGGAATCCTGGTCATGGCTCGGTGAAGTCTCTTATTCTTTTCTTGGGGTTCTGCTTGTCCTCCCTCACTTTTAGTTGAAGAAAAAACTACTGACGAGCAGCCGGCGTCACGCCGCCTCCATTGTTACATAAATTACGCTGGGGAACCATCAGCCAATGAGTCCACCCATGCTGACGTGGAACCAGTGCTAGTGGGAACGCACCTGTACCAAGCCGAACCGAAGTGAGCCAGTGGAAAAGCGCCTTTAGTCTAACACACACACACACACACACACACGCGCACACATACACGCGCACACGTGCACACATACACACACACACACACACACACACACACACACACACACACACTGAGTGCTGTGAGCTCGGTGACATCTTATATTAACCGTGTCCGTAAACACACATTGCACGCTAAGCTTTACGTAGAAAAACAGCAACAGAAAACAAGTTTTTAACTTCCTCAGTGACCCGACTGGACGGTCCTCGTCCAGTCCGGACAAGTACTAGTGTCCCAAACTCACGTGACGTTGTTCAGAGGTGTTTCGGTTCGCTCATGGGACTCACCCGGTGTTCTGAAGCATCGTTGCGAGGACGAGGACAAGACCAGATGAAGACGGGACCTTTCACCTACTGAAGAACCGTCCGACAAACCGGATGCTCCACTTCTTCTTCCTACACGTTTGAAGGCAGCCGGCAGTCGCATTACTGCCACCTACTGGATTTATCCTACACACCACAGCAATTATGCAGCATGAGAGGTTCTCAAGCAGTGAGGCGTGTCCCCAAGAGAGGCGTGGGGGCAAATCAACATGATGAGTAAATGTTGGAGAACAGTCCACCAACTGACCGGTAAAGGTTCAACAATGATGTCATCTCCTCCATCACCTGTAACACACCTTTTACACTCCTGACACACACCTGTAACACTGTATCATTCTACTGTTAGAACTCTAGGAACCAGCAGGAACCCTGCATCCTGGGAGTGAAGGGTTCTAGCTGGATCATAGGGGACGAGGAGCTCTGTCAGGGATGAAGGAGCCTGACTGTTGAGGACTTTGATGGTAGAAGGAGAATTTTAAATTCTGTTCTGAATCTGACAGGGAGCCATGCAGAGAAGCAGTCCAGGAGAGACCTGGTCTCTGCTACCAGTTCTAGTCAGGGGGGCAGCAGCGTTCTGGACCAGCTGGAGGGAGGTGCAGTAATCCAGCCTGGAAGTGACAAAAGCAGGGACTAGTTTTTCTGCATGTTCTTGAGCCAGGATGTGTCTGATCTTAGCGATGTTACGTAGATGGAAGAAGGCGTCCTGGAGGTTTGTTGAATGTGGGAGTTAAAGGGTCCTGGTCAAAGAGAACTGCTAGGTTCCTACGGTGGTGCTGGGGGCCAGGGTGGTGCCATCCAGGGTACCTGTCTCATCAGATCAGGTGGTCCTCAGGTGTTTGGGCCCAGCACAAGAACTTCAGTTTGTCAGAGTTTAATAAAGGAAATGATGGTCCTCCATGTTTCCTGTCCTTCAGACAGGCCTCCAGTTCAGTCAGCTGGTTTGTTCCATGTGGATCATTGATGAGTTCAGCTGAGTGTCGTCTGCATAGCAGTGAACATTAATGGAGTGTTTCCTGATCATGTGACCTGAGGAAGCAGGTACAGGGTGAAGAGGACTGGGCCAAGCACAGACCCTTGTGGAACACCAGAACTGACTGTAGTGGTCTCAGAGGAACCATCATTAACTAGTACCAACTGAGATGACCTAGTAAATATGACCTGAACCAGTTTAGTGTGGTTCCATTAATACCAGTGACAGGTTCCAGTCTCTGTAGAAGGATATGGTGGTCAATGGTATCAAAGCTGCACTGAGATCTAATCAGACCAGCACAGAGACCAGTCCCTCATCTGGTACCAGTAGGAGGTCACTGGTACCTTTGACTAGTTCTGTTTCTGTGCTAGGATGAACCTGGAACCTGACTGAATCCTCCAATCAGCTGTTGCTGTGGAGAAGTCCCAGAGCTGTTTAGCAGCTGCTTTCTCCAGAACCTTGGAGAGAAAAGGAAGATGTGATGTTGGTCTGTAGTTGGTAGAACTTCTGGATCCAGGCTTGTTTTTGAGGAGGGTTTCATTCCTGCTACTTTAAAGGACTGAGGGACGGAACCAGATACCAGCGCCACATTGATCATATCTAAGAGGGAGGGGCTAACGAGGGAAGAGAGTCTTGGAGCAGCTTAGTTGGGATGGGGTCCAGGAGACAGGTGGAGGTTTAGAGGAGGACATTATTGAACTGAGCTCATGAAGGCTGATGGGAGAAAAACTATCCAAGTGTGTGTCTGGTCCTCCAGCTGCCTCTAAGGTTCTGGGTTCTAGGGCCATGTTGTCAGCTGATGGCAGGAGAAGAATTTGATCACTAAAGTTGATTAAGTCATTACTGCTGAGGGAACCAGGCACACTTGGTTCAGTAGAGCTGTGGCTCTCTGTCAGTCTGGCTCCAGGACTGAAGAGGAACCTGGGTTGCTCTTGTGTTCCTCTGTTAGTGCTGAGTAGTCGGCTGCTCTGGTTCTACCAAGGGCTTTCTTCTAGGTTCTAAGGCCATCTTGCCAGACTCCATGTGACTCCTCCAGTTTGGAG
This sequence comes from Aulostomus chinensis, assembly GCF_037954235.1. Lineage (NCBI taxonomy): Eukaryota > Metazoa > Chordata > Actinopteri > Syngnathiformes > Aulostomidae > Aulostomus > Aulostomus chinensis. The sequence continues at coordinate 93,841 of NC_141338.1, forward strand.
CAGCGCCATCTTCTCTCCAGTTTCTGGTTTCTTGTTGAAGCTGTCAGGTTCCAGAACCGTACCAAGGTGCTTGTTTCCTTGGATTCATAGTTTTCTGTTTTAGTGGGCCAGTAGAGTCCAGAGTTGTTGCTAAGGTGCTGCTGCTCTATGGATAAAATGATCAGTTTGGGAGGGACTAAGGTGGACAACAGCGTCCTCTGTTACAGTGGGACATGACACTGAATTTAGCACCAATGGAACCACTTCCTTAAATCCAGCTGTGGCCTGATCAGACAAACATCTGGAAACTACAGTTTTCCTGAGTGGAGTGTAGTTGATCAGTCCAAATTCCAAAGTGATTGATTGGTGGTCTGATAAAAGCGTTCTGTGGAAACACAACCAGATGTTAAGCTTCAGTTCCACATGTTAGGAGGAGGTGGAGGTGTGGTTGTGACAGTGAGGGGGTTCATGGACAGACTGATGGACACCAGTTGAGTCTAGAATAGAGAGAAATGCAGTACCAGACTGTGGTTATCAACATCCTCATGAACAAGGCTCTCAAGTCTCACGCAATGAGCGAGTGACACACGCATTTTGACCCGTTCACACGCTCTCACGCCACACATTGAATTCCTCACGCATTTAAATCACCACAGTGACGTCCACCAAGTTGCACCGCTATAACAGGGGAACAGGTAGGAATCAAGTGAACCTCGTCTCCTCCCATCGCCTCCCCTCCCCTCCACACCCCCGCCCGAGAGCTCAGAAGGTGCGCGCCACGCGCAAGCCAATCAAAAAAAGTATATCTACCGAACAGCCAATCAAAAAGGAGCATTGTTGTCTCTGGTCGGATTTTGATATCCCGCGGTTACTGAGGAAGACGGACACTTGCCGAAAAGAAGCAGGCTTGCTAAAGAGGGCAAAAAGATCCGATGGTTCTGGTAAGTGATCTCATCATTTATTCGTTGCTGTAGAATAGTCTCTAGTCTCTTTTATACTGTCTATGGATATTTTGTCCTGGTAGCAGGAGTGGGAGCGAGTGTGTGTGTGTGTGTGTGTGTGTGTGTGTGTGTGTGTGTGTGTGTGTGTGTGTGTGTGTGTGTGTGTGTGTGTGTCGGGGATGGAAGTTAGCAGCAGTTACTGTGGGTTAACTTATTCCAGAGACACATATTTTATTTATTTATTTATATTTATTTATTTTATCCAGACAATGCATTGTAGTAATTATTGCATTTGCCCTCAGAGATGTCAGGGAAGAGGCAAACAAGCATCCTTTCATGCTTCTCCCAGCTCCCTAAAAAGGTGGCCAGATTAGGCACAGAAAAGGAGACTGTGGAGAGGGCAGTAGTGGAGGACACTGTAGAAGAGGCTGCAGCGGAGACAGTGAAGAAGACAGCTATGGTATCAGTCGAGAAAAAAATCTGTGGAAGAAAGTGTGGAGGACACCATAGCTGAGACAGTGGAAAAGCAAGAAACAAGAAAGAACAGAGGACTGAGTGGAGCAGCCACCTATAAGTGTACCTTTAAGAAGGAATGGTCAACCCGATGGCCATTCATCACAATAGGAACCACTAGCTCCTTCTACTGGTGCTCTGTCTGCAGACAAGAAAACTCTTGTGCCCATCAAGGTGTGAGGGACATAAGCAGGCATGTAGAAAGCAGGGGACATCGTGCTAAAGAACAGGCTCTAAACTCAGCCAGCACTGTTACACAGTTCTACACACCAGAAACTTCTGTTGGAGGCATGAGTGTACAAGAGGCCAAGGTACATAGCACAGGAACCCCCCCCCCCGCTGGTAAAGTCTCACTCTGAACTCACTTCAAAACTTGAGAGCCCTGCTCATGAATACTGAAGTCTCCTCCAATCATGACTTGATCTGATTTAGAACTAAACTGATAGAAACTCTGAGGATTCAGATCAGAATCCAGAGTCAGGACCAGGAGGACGGTCCTCAATCATCAATCAGAGAGGCTGGAGAGTTTCCAGGCTGGAGGAGACAAACTGAGAATCAGGCTTTCAGATGAACGGAAACTTCTACTGGTTTGGGATTTATTACTAAACTGGTGTCAACAATGGCAGCAGCGCCACCTCCTGGGCCAGAGCCTGGAGGAATGTGAGTGTTCCTGTGACTGGAGGAGTGGATTCATTCAGACTAGCATCCTCATCGTCACCAGCCAGGTTTCAGTGAGACTCAGCAGGTCAACACAACTGTCAGGTATCACTTCATTCACTGGTTCAGTTTTCAGCCTCAGAGGTCTGATATTTAATCGTCCTCATCTAATTTTTAAAATCTTTTGAAATAATTCAGTGGTCGTGTTTATTTTGATGAGGTTTCTCTGATTGACCCCTCGTCTCATAGTATTTGAGTGAATAAACTGATGTGGTTGGGAGGCAGACAGTCTCTGAACTCAACAAGAAATGGAAATATATATTTTAAACTAGTGAGGTTAAATGTCTAATAACCTTACCATAAACAGGATTGTAAAGCGATACACATGACATTACTGCTTGTGTCACACGGATTGATAGTTGACGAGAGAAAGGAGTTTTATTCAGGCAAACAAAATGAATCAAAATTCAGGAGTGACGTGATGAGTTTTGTTTTGACTTTGCGTTTGAAGATGTAGAAACTATTGTGTAGCACTAACTGTGTTGTGTCATGTTGTATGTTTGTCAAAAGCGGGAGCCGGGGGGGGGGGCAACACTTCTTCTGCCACTAGATGGCAGTACCTGTGACCAAATCACAACTGAAGCACTTTTGCGCTACTCCGGGTTTTTCCTTCAGTCTGAATTCTTGCTTGTGTTGTAAGTCGCTTTGGACGAAAGCGTCTGCTAAATGAAATTGTCGAATTGTAGAAATGTAGAATTGTAGAACTTTTGAACAGTTTGAAGTATTTGATATTTTTAGCTTTTAATAATGAAATGTGTTTGAATCATTGCAAATGTGAAAAATCTACAGGTTTGTGCACCAAGCCTAGCGTCACTATGCTGTTTTTGTTTTTGTACACTGATGAATGTAATGCGTAGTGCATTGTGGGAGTTGGGAGGGCAGCGCATGAGGGTGAGACTGGAAACACTAAACACATTCCTTTATTCTGAGGAAGTTGTAGCACGACTCACTGAATAACAAATCCCCTGACCACCCATGGCTGAGCTAAGTGACTCAGGGCGCTTTCTCACCAACCTCGTTTGGTCCGGACTTTCCAGATAGTCCGGACCAAATTGACACATGTGAAAGCTCCACCGGACCACGGTCCGGACTAAGGACCGAATCTTTGGTCCTGCCTCCGGAGGTGGTCTCGGTCCATATTATCCTGGTCCAAAGTCCGCTGCTGTGTAATGTGAAAGCATTTTTCGGACTATCGGACTAAACTCAGGATACACGTCACCGTCTCGTTCCCACCGAAAAAACAATACAAATTAAAGCTGCAAGCAGCGTTGCTAGGGCCTGAGCCCCCGCGTGCCTGGGGCCGGGTGCCACACGCCGGCCCGAATCCAACAGTGTGAGAACGAAATCGGTGCGACTTGTAGTTGAGGAGATGGAAGCCTCAGTGCGATGCTCGGTCTGAGTGCTGAGCTGAGAGCTGGCCTTCAAATAAACCCTCCCCCCTGCTCTCTACCAGCTTTGTCACACTGGAGAGCAGAGGAGGAGGTTTTACTGTTTCAAAGCCTAATAACTCCCCAGATCCTGACCCAAAGGGTCATCAAATGGCACAGTCTTGTAGGCATTTTTGTCAGAAATCCAACGGTGTGTTTCTCTAAGCTATGGGAGTTGTAGTTTAGATGTGATCAGTGATTGTTTGAGGCTATGTACCTGAGAGGACATCTGCTCCCCATTGACTTCCATTATAAGTGACAAAAGTGGCCCGACTTTGAGAGCTTATAAAATGGGAACGGTGTGGGTTGTAATATAGCCTTTCTCAACTTTTGATCCTTCAAGTGTCTTGAGTCATGTGTTGAGTTTTGGAAGCCATCGCATGAACGGTGTAGGATGACATAGATTTTGTTTGGGGAGTGTTATGGGCCAAAATTGCACCTTTGTGTCCAAAGTGTGCAAATCTGGTTGGAGTTAGAGCAGTGGTACGTGGGTGTGATTTGTCCGTCTCGACGAGACGAATCCAACGGTGTTGGTCCCGTGTCTCTAGAACGTTCCTACGGTGTGTTATGGTGTTTTTTGTGTCTGTAGGTGGCGCTATTGAGTTTTTCCAGATTTTTTTTTTCAGAATATCAAATTTTTCGCCGTCGCCGACACGTGTGCCAAAATTCGGAGCATGTTTAGGGGTCAAATTAATAATAATAATAATACATTTTATTTAAGGCGCCTTTCAGGACACTCAAGGTCACCGTACAAGGTTAAAAACAGGGCAAACAGTGCAAAGCATACAAGCAAAATGAAAAAAGCAACAATCGTTTGGGAGCAGAGCAAACTACACAGATTCAGAGGCCTGTCTGAAGAGGTGGGTTTTGAGGTGTGATTTAAAAGAGTCTATGGATTCAGAGTTTCTGAGGTCAGGGGGGAGTGAGCTCCAGAGGTGGGGGGCCGAGCGGCTGAAGGCCCGTGCCCCCATGGTGGAGAGACGGATCGAAGTCACGTTATAAGAAAGAATAATAAAGAAAGAAACAATTCCTTGCGAAACAGATCTTCTCTCGCCCCCCATTGAACCCAGTGTGACACCTCCCCCCTCTCCCGTCCCCTGACCTGCCTGGGACATTTGGTGACATTTGGAGCTCGTTCAGTGTTTTTTTTTTTTAGAGTCTTTAGTGTTTGAGTGTGCTTCCAAACACCATAGGGTGAAGTACCTTCTGGCTCAGGCCCTAAAAAACATTCACAAAGCAAAGATGAGCCGTGGTAACACTTGGGGGGAGGAAATTAAGTGTTTCATTCAGATGTGGTCAGAGGACGAAATAAAAAATGAACTGGAGGAGACCCGCCGGAACTCAGAGAGGTTGCGTGTTTTTCCGGAGAGGCTTGCAGTCTTCGCCTCCTTGCCTGTCAGCGTCGAAATATCAAGCGCACCGTAATGACGTTACTAATTTGCTGACATCGCACTGGTCTGGCGTATTGGGACTGTCGTAGTTGTTGTTGATGTTGGAGGAGCAGCTAAAGTAGTGCGAGGGCAACAAAGTGAATCCGCGGATCCATGGTTGATGGTAACTTCTTTGCTGCGACCAAAACAAATACACCGCCAGAGCACTTCCGACGCGGTAACGTCAGACGCACGCTCGTCCACAAGCCAATCAATGACAGGCGCAGACCTTGCAGTTAATGGCGTCATGACGTAGGTCCCTCCTTTGGTCCGCCTTCATAACAGCAGTGAGAAAGCGAACTTTACTGGACCCTATGAAAACAATGGAACCACAACAACAACAAAGTCCGGACCTTGGACCGGACCATTCGGTGAGAAAGCGCCCTAAAACACACGCCTCCATCCAGTCAGAGCAGGAAGTGGTCAGCAGCTGATGCAGTACTGTGGTTACAGATTGTCAATGTCAGCAGATGAGATCGATACTTTATTAATCTCCGGGAGAAATTCACAATGAGTGCAATGCCAGTTGACTGGAGAACGTTCACGACATGAGGTGGAGTTGCTGTTGTTCCTGAGTACGAAGACATGCCCCCTTGTGGCTGGTTAGCATATAAACTCTTTCCCATCTGTATCAATGGGCCAAACAAAAACAATTCAAATGCCAAAATGCTTTTAAGGCTTTCTGACTTCTTCCTGGACAAAGACGGGATGTGACATAATTTGTAGGAAGTGCCTGGGAACAGAACATAAGAACATCACCAACTGCTCACTTGGAACCTGAAAGATCCCCTATCGCCCACCATCAAGGTGAGCCGTTCCTCAAAGGTGCAGCGTACGTCCTGGAACTGACACAATTGATGGAGGACATCTTACTTTCCTGTCAGAAGTGCTGCTACCAAATCACACATCACATTCCACTTCAGGTTCGATAAAACTTTATTGTTCTTGTGATGTTACAATCCTGAACTGTGATTGGTCGGTTCAGACTACAGCAGATTATTTTAATAAAACAAACATAAGAATCCTACTGATCTTATTGGACAACAGCTACAGGTTCGTCCGACTCAGAGGTGATGTCATCAACCAAACCCTGCTAACATCTAACAAGCTAACCATGAAGCGACAGTTTTAGAAAATCCTTGTGATTACACACACACACACACACACACACACACACACACACACACACATACACACACAGTGTTGGACTTCCACTGGTGAAATGTTGCGACTTGATACTGAACTGATTAATTGATCTGTCAGAGTTTAACAGAAAACACAAAACACCCTCAGATAGAAGAAAATCTTCTCATCTGATCGGCGGTGCTGTTTCCATGGAAACTTGGCACCATCACCCTATTTGGAACTTCAGTCTGATCTTGGCACTGACTGGCTTCTCACCATGATGATGGAACCGCTAATTTTGGTATCGGGACAAAAGTCATTGAACGCTGTTTATTTTCTGTGATTTTTTTTTTCTTTTTTTGGTAAAACTACAGTTATGCTGTCACTGTGGTCACCAGCAAAGCCGCGTCAGTCAATAAAAGTTAATGGACGCTGACAAGAAGTCAAGGAAACATTTCAATCATGTTTGTTCTGAAGTCCAAGTTGAAATATTCTGATACCAAAAATTGTTTTAACAGGAACTTTTGTTTTCATGTCAATCTTGTGGGCGGAGCTAACGGTAAAAGATGCATTTCCATTGCAGCGACAGCTTGGCTCCAGACAGAAGAAGCCCCGCCCACTCACAATCCACTAGATCGCTGACATAAACCAGACTTGTGATTGGACAGTACTGATGATGTCATCACAGATGTGAAACCACACAGGAAAACAGACAGACCTTCAGAATAAAGTGACTCATCGAAACAAAATCATTGATGTCAGTGACCTTCTGGATCCAGGCTGGGTAACGTGTCCCCCGCTGGTCCCAGCTTCACTTTGGGAACCATTTTGATGTGGACTAGCCAGTTTCAGATTGCTGGCTGTGGACTTTTACTTCCATAAAACCTATAAAACAGTCAACCAGCCAATCAGGGCGGAGCATCATATCCTCTCTCCTGATTGGCTGCTCGATGCATTTGTTCTGCTTCTCTTCCTCCATCTTGCGCTCTTATTGGCCGCTCCAGCCACGTTCAGTTTAGCACCAAAATGAACATAAATAATTTAAAACATACACACACTTCAGTTTTTCTCATATAAAACAATCAGTCTCTCAAGAGCAAGGTTGCCACGGTAACTAGACATCGAGGATCTCCTCGGCAGTGCCGCCACAGCGGAGCCGGTAGCGTCCTGTCCTCCAGCTGATTGTGGGGTCCCACAGAGCCGACAGGAAGATCTGGACTGCCATCGACTCCCTGATGAACCACGCCACGGCGAAGTCCAGCTTAGAGAAGCATGGTGGACCACCCTGCAGGTGATGATGTCATCACACAATGAAAAGTCAAGCTGGGACATGGCACAATTAATACAAAATAAAAAGCATCAGTTCAGTTGAAAAACATCACTTCAAAATAAAAGTTAGTAAATGTGAATACCTGTACTCCAGTCAGCTGGACATAGTCCGCTATGAACCAGGCGAGACAGTGACACATGAAGAAAACCATCATGTCCCACCTGTGTACGTACACACACACACACAAATTAAAATCATTTTTGTCAATGTTACTGTTTAGGTCGACCCATTTTACAGGTGCTTTCTGGGAAAAGTGATGTGATTTGACACAAATGTTGCTTTAAAGGTCTCAAACCTCATGACCTCCACATGTCAGGTCACAGCTGACATGTGGAGGTCAAATGAAAGGTTCACGTAGGACTGTGGCGGTTCTTTAAAGTGGCACTCAGTGGCTGCAGTGTGACATCATTTGTATACAGACGGTGAGGCGAGAGTGCCATCATAGCTAGACTCAGACGGCAGTCACAAGAGTCGCCCCGCCCTGGTCCTGAACCCATGTCTACGGGGTACCAAACATGCTCAAAGGCTGCTACGCCAAAGAGCCAGGTGTGCTAACAGGTTAGTCAGATTGCTTATTTAACCATGGCGGTGACGACCCATCACAACCATTCTCTGCTCCACATAACATGATTAAAATGTTGGAGTGATGTCACAGAACCGGGCTCGGTGGTTCTCAACTTGTGGGTCAGGCCTGGAAGCAGGTTGTGTAGGTGTATCTAGAGGAAGAGCTCTCAGGTCAGAGATGCTAGTCTCCATGGATACCTTGAACTCTATTTACTTTCATTCACAGGTGAACAGTTTCATTTCTGCCACTGGTCATACTCGGCTATGAATGAACGATGTTCAGAACTAGTTCTCAATAAACAGGTCCTAAGGTGAGACCAGCTGAGAACCACAGTGGTTCTCAAACTTTAGTCAGTGATGAACCCCCTGTGAAATATTTTTTTAGTCAAGTACCCCCCTGACACGTGCAAAACATTTTTGATAGAAAATAAAGAGGTAGAGTGCTGTGTCATCAGAGTCTGGTTTATTAAAGTTCAACAACTTGCATCAGTCATCTGCTAGCCTTGGCTAATTTCTCCCCGCCAAAAACCACAGTGTCTTGGGTGCCTACCTTTGGTACTTAATCAGTTCTGGTTTCACCTTTTTAGGGCCTGAGCCTGCAGGTCCTTCTGGCGAAGACCCTATCATGTTTGCTGGTCAGATCAACACATCAGCAGCACTAAAACACTACAAACACACACTAAACAGTGTCCCAGCCCCCCAACACCCATGAGGCAGCTGAGCCAGACGGCCTGGAGCCGGTTTTCAAATCCACACCATTCAGAACCTGGTCCTGGACTGTTCTTGCTGTCAATGAGGGCGCAATATGAGCATCATCTAATTTCACCCCCTGAACATGAATGAAATTCACCACACTTCTCCAGTCTGGCTAAACATTCACGAATCCAAAAAAAAGAAGAAGTCTATAGCGCCACCTAGGGAGCCACACAACTAAAAGATGATTTTTTATAATTTGGAGTGCTATAACTCCTCCCAGGAATGTCCCACAAACATGGGACCAACACTGTTGGACTCGTCTCATGAAGACGCACAATTCCTACACTCTGACCCCTCACCTGTCTACAACAGAATGTCCACAAATTGGACAAAATGAGGACTTTTTTTACTCCCCGAACAAAATCTTTCTCCTCCTCTTAATGGTATCGCTTCCAAACTTTCACACATTAATCACACAACTCTGCTCTTCAAAAATCTTTGAAGGTTTTTACGTGAATTACTCGGTTTCCATTTTACAAGCCGTCAAAGTGGGGGAGACACGTTTCAGCTTCCAATGGAAGTCTATGGGGAGACGGTGTCCTCTCAGGTTCATACTGTCAAACAAACGCTTCTCACGTCTACACCATCCATCCCACAGCTCTACCAACCACACCACTGCATTCCTGACAAAAACCCCTCCAAGAACATGGTGTTCTGTGTCCCTCTGGACCAGCGTATGCCGACTTCTTCCTCTTGTCCCACTCCAGTCCTGGTGCTCCTCCTCTCTCTCCACTCTAGCACAGATCAGAGACAGAGCAGTGGGGAGGGGTTCTTAAAGGGCCAGCTCTCAGCTCTGCTCTCCACTCTAGCACAGATCAAAGACAGAGCAGTGGGGAGGGGTTCTTAAAGGGCCAGCTCTCAGCTCTGCTCTCACTCTAGCACAGATCAAAGACAGAGCAGTGGGGAGGGGTTCTTAAAGGGCCAGCTCTCAGCTCTGCTCTCACTCTAGCACAGATCAGAGACAGAGCAGTGGGGGAGGGGTTCTTAAAGGGCCAGCTCTCAGCTCTGCTCTCACTCTAGCACAGATCAGAGACAGAGCAGTGGGGGAGGGGTTCTTAAAGGGCCAGCTCTCAGCTCTGCTCTCACTCTAGCACAGATCAGAGACAGAGCAGTGGGGGAGGGGTTCTTAAAGGGCCAGCTCTCAGCTCTGCTCTCTCTCTAGCACAGATCAAAGACAGAGCAGTGGGGGAGGGGTTCTTAAAGGGCCAGCTCTCAGCTCTGCTCTCACTCTAGCACAGATCAGAGACAGAGCAGTGGGGAGGGGTTCTTAAAGGGCCAGCTCTCAGCTCTGCTCTCACTCTAACAAAGATCAAAGACAGAGCAGTGGGGGAGGGGTTCTTAAAGGGCCAGCTCTCAGCTCTGCTCTCACTCTAGCACAGATCAGAGACAGAGCAGTGGGGAGGGGTTCTTAAAGGGCCAGCTCTCAGCTCTGCTCTCACTCTAGCACAGATCAAAGACAGAGCAGTGGGGAGGGGTTCTTAAAGGGCCAGCTCTCAGCTCTGCTCTCACTCTAGCACAGATCAGAGACAGAGCAGTGGGGAGGGGTTCTTCAAGGGCCAGCTCTCAGCTCTGCTCTCACTCTAGCACAGATCAGAGACAGAGCAGTGGGGGAGGGGTTCTTAAAGAGCCAGCTCTCAGCTCTGCTCTCACTCTAGCATAGATCAGAGACAGAGCAGTGGGGGAGGGGTTCTTAAAGGGCCAGCTCTCAGCTCTGCTCTCACTCTAGCACAGATCAAAGACAGAGCAGTGGGGGAGGGGTTCTTAAAGGGCCAGCTCTCAGCTCTGCTCTCACTCTAGCACAGATCAAAGACAGAGCAGTGGGGGAGGGGTTCTTAAAGGGCCAGCTCTCAGCTCTGCTCTCACTCTAGCACAGATCAAAGACAGAGCAGTGGGGAGGGGTTCTTAAAGGGCCAGCTCTCAGCTCTGCTCTCACTCTAGCACAGATCAAAGACAGAGCAGTGGGGAGGGGTTCTTAAAGGGCCAGCTCTCAGCTCTGCTCTCACTCTAGCACAGATCAAAGACAGAGCAGTGGGGAGGGGTTCTTAAAGGGCCAGCTCTCAGCTCTGCTCTCACTCTAGCACAGATCAGAGACAGAGCAGTGGGGGAGGGGTTCTTAAAGGGCCAGCTCTCAGCTCTGCTCTCACTCTAGCACAGATCAGAGACAGAGCAGTGGGGAGGTGTTCTTAAAGGGCCAGCTCTCAGCTCTGCTCTCACTCTAGCACAGATCAGAGACAGAGCAGTGGGGAGGGGTTCTTCAAGGGCCAGCTCTCAGCTCTGCTCTCACTCTAGCACAGATCAGAGACAGAGCAGTGGGGGAGGGGTTCTTAAAGAGCCAGCTCTCAGCTCTGCTCTCACTCTAGCATAGATCAGAGACAGAGCAGTGGGGGAGGGGTTCTTAAAGGGCCAGCTCTCAGCTCTGCTCTCACTCTAGCACAGATCAAAGACAGAGCAGTGGGGGAGGGGTTCTTAAAGGGCCAGCTCTCAGCTCTGCTCTCACTCTAGCACAGATCAAAGACAGAGCAGTGGGGGAGGGGTTCTTAAAGGGCCAGCTCTCAGCTCTGCTCTCACTCTAGCACAGATCAAAGACAGAGCAGTGGGGAGGGGTTCTTAAAGGGCCAGCTCTCAGCTCTGCTCTCACTCTAGCACAGATCAAAGACAGAGCAGTGGGGAGGGGTTCTTAAAGGGCCAGCTCTCAGCTCTGCTCTCTCTCTAGCACAGATCAAAGACAGAGCAGTGGGGAGGGGTTCTTAAAGGGCCAGCTCTCAGCTCTGCTCTCACTCTCTGATCAGATTCAGGCTTCTAACTCCTAAACTACAAGGCCTCCACCCTGGACCAGGACACCCTGGGGTTCAGGCCAGGGCTCAGGCCCTCACAACGCTGCTTGCAGCTTGAATTTTATAATATAATTGTTTCTTGACCTAATTTTGATTAGGATTACTGCTTTTTAAAATTTATATATTTTTGTAAAGCTTCAGGTACCCCCTTGAGTACCTCCATGTACGCCCATTTGAGAACCAGTGTTCTAGGCTATTGGAGAACCAAAGTTTGTCTGTATCTGATCCTTTAATCGTGAGTTTCTGCCAATACTGATCTGATCTGCTGATACACAGTTGCACACTTCCAGCATCTCAACATCCAAGTTAGTAAAACAAATCCAAGGGTTTTCCTTCAACTAACTTTAGAACTAGTTAACAGGGACATCCGCATTAATCAGCTAACCAACCCCTCAAAAGGACCCATCACTGAAGGATGTTGCCATAGAACCTCCTTGAAGGATGGACAGTTGTCCAGAGTTCTAGAGCTCATCCTGATTCATGACAACATTGTTCAGTCACATTTGATACATGAAAACTCGACCCCCTGTGTGAAGTCCACTTTGGGGGGTTTACTGTCAAATGAACAGCTCAACGTCCAAGCTTGCTCGGCTAGGTTCTCCATTCTCGGTCACCTTGGTTCTGGGCAGGCGAGGTTCTGCCATGATTTCCATCTCTCATTGTCACTGAATCAACTACTATCCATGGTTTATAGAAACATTGGAGAAACTTTGTCATTTAAGTCATAAAGTGCACTATTCCTTCCATATAGACTTTTCCACTTCACTCCCCTGCACAGCCACACCTCAACAACCAGCTGCTCTGATTGGCTCAGTACCTGAACACATGGTGGGCAGCCCAGCCAATGATGAGGCTGGCCAGGAAGCACTCAGAGACAGGCTCCAGCACAGTTCCAGGCAGCATGTTGATCCTCAGCTTGGTCCACCTGCAAGACAACAACCATACCTCTGTCAGTGGGGGGCCCTGCTGAGACCCTCAGGGCTCCTGAGGCTCTTTATTATCATGCACCAGTAACAACAACAACAGAAACAACACAATTGAGAGTTCGGCCTTGTGTGAATGGTGTTGTCATGACAGAAGCATGCCCAAATGTCAATCACACAAACAACCAATTACAAGAGGACGAGTGACATCACCTGATCAAGCGAGACTGGAACTGGCCGATGGAGTATGAGCCGGAGTTCTGTAATGCGACTTGCGTTGCCATGGAGAACTTCCATCCTCTGAGGAAAACCAAACAATGCAAGCGACATCACAACACACATCATCACCCAGACTGCAGGGTCACCATGGTAGCATGCTAACCTATCAGCAATGGCTTTCGCCATGAAGTAATCTTCTGCAATGTACTGAGCAAACGCCACCAATCCACCAGCCTGATCCAACACGTCCTTCCGCATCAGGCACGACATCCCTGTCACACATTTGATCCCCGTGACGTTAGCGGAGATGTAGGAGCGAGGATGGGAGGTGCCGAAGTACACCTGAAAGGAAAAAACAAAACAAAACAGAAGTCAGCTTTATTGTCAAATGTACTACATAGGAACAGCATGCAGCACAGATGAAATTCCAGTCCTCTCGGACCCATGATGCAAACAGCCAATCAACACAGTATTATAGGGGGTAGAGTGGCCGTCTAGCAACCAAAAGGGTCGCTGGTTCGATCCCCAACCCCATGTCAAAGTGTCCTTGAGCAAGATACTGAACCCATAATTGGTCCTGATGAGTAGGCTGGCGCCTTGCATGGCAGCCTCCACCATCAGTGTGTGTGTGTGTGAATGAGACGACACTGTAAAGAGCTTGGAGTTGAGCTCTATAAAATTGAGTCCATTTAAATGGTACGGGATAAAAAAAAAGTCAAGGGCACTAGGGATATGTACAAATATAAGAAGATAAATATTAACCAAAAAAAAAGAGAGGTCCATTTTCTAAGGTGAGGTAGAGCAGGAAAGTGCAAATTAGGACACAGAACATTAAGAACATTTGTGTCCCATCATTGCTGAGCTGAGAACACACACAATCCTGCCAGCACGTGGCCATCAACTGCTATCAACATTTTTAAAGAAAAGATGAAAAAAATAAATAAGAAGAGCAATCAGTCGGGACAGTTGCTTCTGACATAGATTTGACTGATTTATTTGTGATGAACTGATAACTGTGATACTGAAGGACTCTCTGATCGTGATTTGATTTGTCAGGTTTGTTGCCATGACATCAAGCTAACAACACTTAAAATTCTAGTTTCTCAAATCGAGGTCTGATCAGAGAAAATCGGACACAACTTCTAGCAAATTTCACACTCAAATATTTTCACCTTAATTGAGACATACATTCATTTTCAATCCATGTATTCACTTTGTGTGATTGGCGTGAACACCTCACCAGTAACATCTCTTGTTGTGGGAACAGCTAAAAAAATATTGAGTTGGTTATGATTTCACACCAAGGTAACTCAGCTGAGACCTAACAATCTAAAACCACGTTGGTGGTAATGCTGCCCATCCATTCAGATTTTCCAGATCCATTCGTTTCGATATGACAAGGTCCCAATTCCATTCGCTTCAAGATTAGATCCGATCTGGTTTGATATTGATTCGGTCAGGGATATCAGTCAAAATAATCCTGTAAATTCAATTAAAAATTATGTTTAAATTGAGAATTAAACCCAAGAATTACTTTCTTTCAAACATGCATACATGTTTGCGATTGTCACTTCACTTAATGTTTTGCGTGTCTGCAAAACATAGCGTGGCTCCAGAGTTTTAACGAGACTTCGGAAACCATCGTTTTCAACGATGCTGAATGGTTGTACGTCCTTGCGTATAAAAATTGCAAAGGCCTCGGTTATTTTCGTTGCACGTTGAGAATTTGCTGGTAACCTGGGCGCCAATACCTGCTCCAGGCTGGTGTGTTTGAGCCGCACTGACTGTGTTTCTGGGTGATGTCTCGTCAAATGGTTGCGTGTTGCCATTGTATTTTACCTTCCCATTGCATATTTTGCATATTACTTGTCCAACTCATCATTTTCTTCCAACTTGTTAAATCCGAAATACATCCAAACATCAGCTTTTAAACTCGTCGGCGGTGCCTTGAGAGATGCACTCGCTTCCACCATGTTTGCTTGACTGCTGGCAGTAACATCTCACGAGATCTTGTTCCGTGGAAAGCAGGGCGATACGCTGATCACGCGAGGCTAGCAGGGTTTATACTTCATCCTGCTTCTCTGCACATCCAATGAAGAATAAATTACTCAAGTTAAAAGATCAATCTTTGGATTTTATGAACCCATTATGACCCATTTAAACGGAGATCAATTAAAATCGATTCTATTTTTTTTTTTTTAAAACCCAGCCCTAATTGGCAGGGTTAACTAACTATGAGCATGACAAACATGGCGGCCAACAGGAGGTACTGACCCAGAAGGCCAGTCTGTCAATGTGTATGCAGCTGGAAACCAGTCAGAAGAGTTAGCATAGAGTTTGCTTGTTCGCCTTACCTGCTCCAGCGTGGCGGCGAAACCCTGACGATCAGCAACATATGGCAACCCATGGACCAGTCCCACCTTCTCCGTCATCTGATTGGCCAGGTCTGTGAGGGTGTCAGGTTTGACTGCACCGCCCCACACACACACGCATACACACACACACACTCAGCATTATCTCCGCTGATGAGGTCACGAGGTCCATTAGCTGCGGTGGTACTGACCTCTGATGCCGCTGTCACAGATCCATACCAGGTCATACTTGGCGCCTTCATAGCCAGGCATCAAATTGTTGATCTTGGGGTTGATTCCAACTTTCTTCCCTCCTATAACAGAGCCATGGATGCTAAATTGGCTGACATGCTAGGATTAACATAGGTTCAAAGCTGTCTGCTCCTCCAGGAAGATTAACACACAAAAATAACAATGATGGCACAAAAGGACATTCACTCACCAATAAACAACCGAGCGTCGACACTGGGGTATTTGCCCAACAGCTTCTTACAGACGTCCACTGCTGGATCATCTTGATCCTGAACACACAGCAGGATCTCGTACTGCAAAACAAACATGCTGGATTACACATTTCTGCCTGAGGACACCACTGTTGGGTGGAGGTCTGGGGGTTAGGGAGGGTGAGGTGGGCAGTGGAGTGGGAGAGAAGGATAATCTGAGGGTGCGGGGAAACATCACCTTGGGGTAATCCAGTGTAAAAAATGTCTCCAGGTTGGAGATCAGGTTAGGGTCAACTCCCTTGAGGGGCTTCAGCAACGAAACCCCTGCCAGCTGCACAAAAGGCTGCTTGACCTCTGACCTTTTCTTGTGAAGGTGGAGACGCCTGGAAGAGGGAGAAAGGTCAGGGGTCATCAGATCTTCAGTAACAAATTTGAGGACGATGCTCGGCTGGGACAAACATCCTGAGCCTCTCTTAATTCATCAAGTCAGCGAAGCCTCCGGTCACATGTCCAACTATGAAAGTCACTGAGCGGTACCTGCATGCCTTTACACCTGAGCGTGCTCTCGGACTGCTCCGACTCTTCTATTTACTTGATTAGAAATCATGAAATGATGGTGATAGAGTTTATGGCGACAACCGATGGAACTTTTGTGAGTGAATGTTACTCTGTTGTTGACATCAGATGTGTTGAAGATATTCCAGCTGGGTTAGGGTGAGCATATCATCTGATTAAGTGTTGATCAATACCTTTACCCATAATTAGGTAAGAACCCCCCCCCCCCTTTTGATGTGTTGTCAAGGTGACAGCTGTGTTGAGAGATTTTCACAACAGACTTGTCATACAACAGTGCTCATTCACATCCATTGTGTAAAGTCAGTGTAGATGCCAGCATGGATACCAGGTCCACCTGACCTGCTGACCCGTCCACCGACAGACGGAGCCATAATGTCCACATGGATACGAGAACCCTGGTTATTCTCACAGGCAGCCCGGTGGAGCAGTGGTCCTCCCTGTGGCCCCCCATCAAGAAGGTTGAGGGTGGAGCCCCGGCTGCAGCACGGGGTCTTTCTGGGTGAGTCTCCATGTTCTCCCTGTTCCTGCTGGGTTCTCTCTGGTACTCCAGCTTCCTCCACAGTCCAAAGACATCAAGAGGGACCAGGTTAATCCAGACTCTAAATTGACCGTAGGCGTGGCTGGGAGAGCCAATGGTTGTCTGTCTCTATGTGTTGGCCCTGCCATGGACTGGTGACCTGTCCAGGGGGAAGGCTGCTGGGATAGGCTCCACCCCCACCACCCTCAACAGGAGAGGAGGGAGAACATGGAGGGAGGGAGGGATGATGGATGGATGATGGATGGATGGATGACAGATAAATGGATGATGGATGGATGAATGAGTGGATGAGGGATGGATGGATGGTTATTATATATGCAAAGATCTGGGTTGGTTTTAAAGCTGCCTCTTCCACTGTGGACTTCAAGTCTTCCTGGTTTTAAAAAAAGATGAAGTTGCACAACTACTCGAGTTTCTGAGTCGAGTGACTTATAATCATCTTCCTGGTTCTGTTGGGTGTCATCAGAAATTCTGACGTCATTGATGATGAGAATAACGTAACCAGCCAAACACAAACCAGCTTGTGGAAGAATAGGAGACAAACGTTACAGGATTTGAGATTTAGGTGAAAATTCTGGATTATATGATGAAGTTACGTGCAATAAACTTAAGCCGAATTCTAAAGCGACTCATGAACCCTCCAACGAACCCTCGTGCCTCCTCATGACATTCAAGACCGATGCCCGCTGACCAACGATTTAGGAATCAACACCGTATTTCAGTGTAATTTTGAGGAAACCGATGCTCTGACTTCCGTCTTCGAATCATGAAAATAATAGCGTAACTAAAGACTGAACAAACCCATCAACTCGGTCCGGGTCATTCGTTCACGTCCAGACCGAATCACTTTGGTTTTCTGTCTTTAAATACAAACTAGATGAAGCCTTATAGAGGAATAACCAGTACAGCTAAGAGGCTAGCAGAAAACCAGGAAAACGCCCAACAGCTAACCAGCCAGACATGGGGTTCTGTCTACCGTCAAAAGTTCGACCGCCCGCAGAAACCCAGCCCGGACCGTATTTCAGCCGCGGGTCATAACGCACAGGCTGGTCCCAGTGTGAGGTCGAAGTGAGGCAAGAATAAGCGGTGTTGCTCGGGTGGCCAGCTAGGTAGCTAGCAGCGTTAGCATAGCTAACGGCCAACTTACACATATACGATGGACATGAAGTGCATGAGCCAGAGGACGAAGAACAAGATGAAGCCGAACACGGCGAGTCCCTGCATGGCGACGTCCAGGACGGCCATGACGCTCACGGAGGCTCGGTCCAATCCACCAGCCGACTGGCCTCTGAGTCTGGGGGCGAGGCTCCGATGAGCTCTGCTTGGTTAAGGCCAACGGGGCTACGGTTCCGGCGGCTGACGTCAGAAATGAGTCCAGACCAGAAACTTCTGATACGGGGACACAGAGACCGGCCTAGGCCTGGTGGTGCTGGTGTCCTGGTCACGGTACAAGCTTCGGGGGTTTGACAGTCAGCAGACCGGTCAATGGTCAGCTGACCAACCGGGGTGAGTGGGAGAAAGCTAGGAAGTCACAGACCAACACCGATAACACTGCTTCCGGCCAACTTCAAAATAAGATATTTTTTTACGTTTAGCAGAACCAAGGTTCCGGCAATGGACAGCTTACCCATATATATGTATCTATATTTGTGTATACACGACCAGTCAAAAGTTTGGACACCTTCTCATTCATTGTTTTTCTTTATTTTTACTATTTTCTACATTGAGCTGCACGGTGGAGCAGTGGTCCTCCCTGTGGTCCCCCATCAAGAAGGTTGTGGGTGGAGCCCCGGCTGCAGCACGGGGTCTTTCTGGGTGAGTCTCCATGTTCTCCCTGTTCCTGCTGGGTTCTCTCTGGTACTCCGGCTTCCTCCACAGTCCAAAGACATCAAGAGGGACCAGGTTAATCCAGACTCTAAATTGACCGTAGGCGTGGCTGGGAGAGCTAATGGTTGTCTGTCTCTATGTGTTGGCCCTGCCATGGACTGGTGACCTGTCCAGGGGGAAGTCTGCTGGGATAGGCTCCACCCCCACCACCCTCAACAGGAGAAGAGGGAGACCATGGAGGGAAGGAGGGATGGATGGATGGATGGAGGGAGGGATGGATGGATAATTGATGGATGGAGGGATGGAGGAATTTAGCGAGTGACGACATGTTTAGCCGCATGCGTTCGTTCCATCACTGGATGTCCAGGTGGTGCTTAGATAACAACGTGGTTTACAGACAATTGGAGCTCCTCTGGGGAAAGCCTGGTCTGATTCGGAGAGATGGCGTCCATCCTACTTTGGATGGTGCATCTCTCTTATCTAGGAACAGAGGCCAGTTTGTTAGCCATACTAATCCCTGACAAGCACCCAGAGTTCAGACCAGCAGGCAGAGCTGCAGGTTAGCACGCCCTCTGCTGGTTCCTTGGTGTTGTCACCCACCCAGCCTATAGAAACTGTGTCTGCCCCGAGGCTGTATAAGCCTGCACCCAAATCTGGAGGAGTAACTTATAGCAACTTAGTTCAAATTAAACCCACTGCTCCAGCAAACCAACCCAGTAAAACTATTAAATGTGGTTTGCTTAATATTCCATCTCTTGCATCCAAGTCTCTCCTAGTGAACGATTTAATTACTAATTATCAGATTGGTGTATTAGCACTCACTGAAACCTGGGAGCAGCAAGATGAGTGTGTTAGTTTAAATGAATCTTGCCCTCCTGGTTACATTCACGACCATGTACCTCGCACCACTGGCAGAGGAGGAGGAGCTGCAATCTATCAGTCAAATTTGCTCATTAACCCTCCACCTAATTGTTCATTAACTCATTTGAGAGCCTGACTGTCAGCTTCTCCCACCCAGACTGGAAAGCAGAGAAACCACTCTTACTTGCTGTGGTGTACCGTCCTCCTGCACCTTATTCTGAGTTCTTAGAAGAACTCCCTGACTTTCTGTCTAACTTGGCATTGAACTCAGACAAAGTCATTCTAGTGGGTGACTTGAACATCCATGTGGACGTCAATGATGATTCTCTGGCCACTGCGTTTAAGTCGCTTCTTGAGTCTGTTGGCTTCTGTCAGAGGGTAAACAAACCCACTCACACTTTTAATCACATCCTTGATTTAGTACTCACTTATGGAATAGAAGCTGACCTCATCACAGTTCTTCCTCAGAACCCCGTCTTGTCTGATCACTCCTTAATTACATTTGAATTTACTTTAACAAATTATATCCTACCTGGGAAAAAGTCCCGCTTCAGTAGATGTCTATCTGACACTGCTGTTTCTAGATTTAGGAGCTTATTCCAGCAGAGCTTGCTGCCACACCTTGTAGTGATATAATGGGCAGTTATGCTGATTCCACCCCACCCAGGTGGACTATCTTGTGGACAGCACTGCAGCAGCACTCCTTGGGACACTTGATGCCGTAGCTCCCCTGAAGAAGAAGGTTATCAACCAGAAAAGAATAGTTCCCTGGTACAGCCCAGAGCTGCGTGCCTTAAAACAGAAGACCAGACAACTGGAAAGGAAGACACATTCCAGCCAGCATGAGGAAGTCCACCAAGCCTGGAAGGAGAGTTTATTAATATATAAAAAAGAACTCCGTAATGCTAGAAGCGCTTACTACTCGTCCCTGATAGAAAAGAATAAGAACCACCCCAGGTTCCTCTTCAGCACCGTGGGCAGGCTCACCAAGAACCACAGTGCTGTTGAGCCATGCATCCCCCCAACTCTCAGCAGTAACGACTTCCTTTCTTTCTTTACTGAAAAGATTGTGAACATCAGAACAGAGATTGCCAGTAATGGAGGACAGACTACAGTCCCCATAGAAGCACCTCCCAGACTTGGTGCTCACTTGGACAGCTTCTCCCCCATCGACCTGTCAGAATTAACTTCTGCAGTCGGTTCCTCCAAGTCAGCCACTTGTCTGCTGGATCCCATCCCAACAAGCCTCCTTAAGGATGCCTTCCCTCTAGTCAACACTTCTATATTTAATCAAATTAATCTTTCCTTAGTCACAGGTTATGAGCCACAGGCCTTTAAGGTGGCTGTCATCAACCCTTTACTTAAAAACCTTCTCTTGACCCAGATGTGTTAGCCAACTATAGGCCAATATCCAACCTCCCTTCATCTCCAAGATCCTTGAGAAGGTTGTCCTGGAGCAGCTACATGAACATCTGCACAGCAACGAGCTCTTTGAAGCCTTCCAGTCTGGATTCAGGTAACACCATAGCACTGAAACAGCACTGGTCAGAGTCTCTACTGATCTTCTTACAGCTTCAGACAGAGGTCTCGCCTCTGTCCTTTTGGACCTCAGTGCTGCATTTGACACCATCGACCACAGCATCCTGCTACAGAGACTAGACCATGAAACTGGGATTAAGGACCTGTCCTAAAATGGGTTAAGTCCTACTTATCTGACAGGTTTCAGTTTGTTAATGTTAATAATGACCATTCTGAGTATAGCAGAGTCACATATGGTGGACCACAGGGTTCAGTTTTAGGACCGATTCTCTTCACTCTTTACATGCTCCCATTAGGTGACATAATCCAGAAGCACTCGATCAACTTCCACTGTTATGAGGACGACACACAACTTTACTGGTCGATGGAGCCAGACGACACAAGCCAGTTTACTAATCTGCTAGACTGCCTGAAAGACATGAAATCCTGGATGTCTTCTAACTTCTTAATGCAAAATTCAGATCAAACTGAGGTCATCATGTTTGGACCTGAACCCCTCAGGGACACCTCTCTAACCAGATCTCTACTCTAGATGGCACCACCCTGACCCAGAGGACAACTGCAAGGAACCTTGGGGGCATTTTTGACCAGGACCTTTCCTTCAGCTCCCACATAAATCATGTGACCAGGACCGCCTTCTTCCACCTGCAGTATCACTAAGATTAGGAACATCCTTTCCCAGAGTGATGCTGAGAAACTGGTGCATGCATTCATCACTTCTAGGCTGGACCACTGCAACTCTCTCCTGTCAGGATGTCCTAAATACTCCCTAAAGAGTCTCCAGCTGGTCCAGAACGCTGCAGCCAGGGTTCTGACAGGAGTTAGAAGAGAGAACACATCTCTCCACTTTAGCTTCTCTCCTTCCTGTAGGATCTGGAATCCACTTCAAAATCCTTCTGCTGACTCATCAGGCTCTCAATGATGAAACTCCATCCTCTCTGAAAGAACTCATTAGTCCCTCCTGTCCTACCAGAGCACTCCGCTCCCAGAATGCAGGTCTGTTAGTGACTCCCAGTATCTCTAAAACAGACTGGGAGGTGGAGCCTTCAGGTACCGGTTCCTCTACTGTGGAACCAGCATCTCTCCATGGGTCAGAGAGGCAGACACTTTAACTACGTTTAAGTCCAGGCTTAAGACTTTCCTTTATGACAGAGCCTTCAGTCAGGACTGGTTCAGGTAGCTCTGAACCATTGCTAGCTATGCTGCTACAGGCTGAGACTGCTGGGGGACACATCAGGTTACATGGAGCCCTCCCCTCCCCTCCCCTCCTCTCCTCTCCTCTCCTCTCCTCTCCTCTCCTCTCCTCTCCTCTCCCCTCCCCTCCTCTCCTCTCCTCTCCTCTCCTCTCTTCCTTGGTGTCTCTCAGTCTCTCTGTGTTTCCTCAGATCCACCAGAGCTCCAACCGCGGCCTGCATCGCCCCCCCCCCCTTTATCCCCTACTGTTAAACCGGCCTGTGCTCCCCTTCCATGAACCAGTCTACCATCCAGTCCCCCATCAAGCTGGCTCGCTCTCCCTGCCTCCCCTTCCATGAACCAGTCTACCATCCAGTCCCCCATCAAGCTGGCTCGCTCTCCCTGCCTCCCCTCCCATGAACCAGTCTACCATCCAGTCCCCCATCAAGCTGGCTCGCTCTCCCTGCCTCCCCTTGCATGAACCAGTCTACCATCCAGTCCCCCATCAAGCTGGCTCGCTCTCCCTGCCTCCCCTCCCACGAACCAGTCTACCATCCAGTCCCCCATCAAGGTGGCTCGCTCTCCCTGCCTCCCCTTGCATGAACCAGTCTACCATCCAGTCCCCCATCAAGCTGGCTTGCTCTCCCTGCCTCCCCTTGCATGAACCAGTCTACCATCCAGTCCCCCATCAAGCTGGCTTGCTCTCCCTGCCTCCCCTTCCACGAACCAGTCTACCATCCAGTCCCCCATCAAGCTGGCTCGCTCTCCCTGCCTCCCCTTCCACGAACCAGTCTACCATCCAGTCCCCCATCAAGCTGGCTCGCTCTCCCTGCCTCCCCTTCCATGAACCAGTCTACCATCCAGTCCCCCATCAAGCTGGCTCGCTCTCCCTGCCTCCCCTCCCATGAACCAGTCTGCCATCCAGTCCCCCATCAAGCTGGCTTGCTCTCCCTGCCTCCCCTTCCATGAACCAGTCTACCATCCAGTCCCCCATCAAGCTGGCTTGCTCTCCCTGCCTCCCCTCCCATGAACCAGTCTACCATCCAGTCCCCCATCAAGCTGGCTTGCTCTCCCTGCCTCCCCTCCCATGAACCAGTCTACCATCCAGTCCCCCATCAAGCTGGCTCGCTCTCCCTGCCTCCCCTTGCATGAACCAGTCTACCATCCAGTCCCCCATCAAGCTGGCTTGCTCTCCCTGCCTCCCCTCCCATGAACCAGTCTACCATCCAGTCCCCCATCAAGCTGGCTTGCTCTCCCTGCCTCCCCTTCCAGAAGCTTCCTTCTTCAACTGTTACTAACATGTCCATGTTTCCTCCATTCTGTGTTATAAACTGTTGTCTTGTCTGTACAAAAATCTCCTGCACGTCTGTCCCTCCTGGTGAGGGATCCTCCTCCCCTCCTCACCCTGAGGTTTCTCCCATTTTTCCCTGTAAAGGTTTTCTATGGAGTTTCTCCTCAGTCGATGTGAGGCTCTGAGGGCAGAGGATGTTGTTATGATGCCATGAAGCCTGGAGACAAACTGGTGGGGAAAACAGGCTACAAAGAAAACTGCCTTGCCTGGATGGAGGGAGGGATGGACTTCCTACATTGTAGTTTCATACTGAAGACACCAAATCTCTGAAGCAGATCAATGGAATCATGGAGCAAAGACAGAATTGTTCAGAACTGTAAACCTGTTTTATATTCCAGCTCCTCAAAGTCGCCTCCCTCTGCTTCGCTGCAGCGCTGCAAACCCTCGTCCTTCTCTCAGGGAGCTTCATGATGTCATCACCTGAAATGGTTCCCCCTCTCAGGTTCACCTTGTCAGGGTTCAGTGGAGGAGTTTCCTGCCTTCTTCCTGGTTGGGAGCATCAGTTGAGCTGAGCAGAAGTCAGGCTGCTCCCCAGCTGACAGCTCTGTTTGACCACTGCTAGAATTCATGTCATGGCAGGAACCATCAGCTCAGTAGAGAGGAACCACGTCCATCAGTGCTCTAAGACCTGAAGGTCACTCAGTCCTGGAAACTGGAAAACTTTGAATGCGTCCCTGAGTGCAGTCGTAAAAACCATCAAGCGCCACGATGAAACCGGCTGTTAAGACATCATGCGTTCAGTTAAAATGTGTTAGTTTGTGTTAAAATGAGAGGACATAAATTAAACAAAAGTTTACTTTAAAGCTGTTTAGAGGTTCTTGACTTTACAAAACTAAAATGATTTAAACGATTTTAATCATTAAGATTAATAATAATCTATTAAAAACATCTACTTGGTTCATCCCTTCATTTATGGTTATTTAAAATAGGCTTCAATGGAGAAACTGATTTAAATCTGTTTAATGAGGGTCTGATTTTTCCTTTTTATTTGAGGTTATCAACCTGCTGCGGCTGCTCAAACTGATACTGTTGGTCCGACCAAGTTGTCACCTATAAAAGGAGCTATAAAGCAAGCTGAGTTGTGTCCAGCGTTCTCTGTGGGTCTCCAGGCCCCGAGCGGGTAGGGGTGGGCAATGATGCCGTGAGAAGCGGAAATTCTCGACACCGGCTCACATGAGGACAGCCCAGGAGAGGAAGACCAAGAGTCTCCTCTGCTGCTGAGGAGTTCATCCCAGTCCCCAGCCTCAGAAATCACCAGTTAACAGCTCCTCAGACTGGAGCCCAGATGAACGCCTCAGAGTTCTGGCAGCAGACACGTCTCTGCACCAACAGTTCAGAGGAGACGGCGTCAATCAGGCCTTGATGGTCCAACAGCTGCGAGGAAACCAAGACTCCACCGTGTCTTTGTGGGACACAAAAAAGGTTAAGGGACGGTGTCTACATGCATGGTGTGTGTGTGTGTGTGTGTGTGTGTATATAAATATATATATATATATACACACACACACTTATCTTAGCTGGTGTTGCTCTCCCAGTTTGGGGGTCACCGCCCCGAGTGCTCCAACTCCCATGAAGAGTGATGACACCCAGGAAAACTGTATTACCTGCTGATGAACTGATGTTCTCCCACATCGTTTCCGTACTCTGTCAGACAGGATGTTACCAGCTCCAACTTACATCCCAGTGCTTGTAGTGAAAACAGCGGCATAAAGTGGGATGTGTTGCCAGTCATCGACATTTATTCATCATTTACAGTTTATTTCCATGACACATCATTCATGTTTTGTGTGTATTCCCGGGGTTAGGATGACGACCACACCAGCGACACTCGGGGTTCTCCTTCCAGCTCGTCTCCTGCGTGTCATAAACCTCCTGCCAATCACATCCGCACAGTTATCACTACAACAATAATTGAAAATTGCAGAAAAAAAGTCAATGTGCTTGCAGACTCACATGTAGACACACACACACTTTCTGCAACAACAGTCAATTAATGATGGTAGAATGAGTCAGTGGATTGGCTCCAAGCTCACCAGAGCCTTGAGCCATTTGACTTCCACTGTCGCCTCATGACGCTTGGCATTGGGAGGCAGACCATTAGGAGGTCACAGCAGTTGCAGTCTGCATTGAAGCAGCTCATTGCTCCATACCCAAGGTGCTACATGGTGAGGTACACCACATGCTACACTGCTGATTACGTCATCGGGTGCATCATTGGTTGCACAGTAGGTTCCATCTGGAGGTGTTCCAATACCTCGTATTAATGTGGTTACTTCACTATAAATTACTCTACATTTGGAGCCATAATTACAGAGAATTCATGCTTTTGAGATTTTTTGTCATACTTGCTCAAGAGCACTAATCTAGGAATACATAATAAGATGTGTCTTCAACTGACAAGATCGCCGTTGTTGAAACGCCAAAGGGTGGTGCCATGGAAAATATCACCAGATGATTGACTTTGTTGCTCTTTAACAGCATGGTGTTGCTGCTGGCAACTATGGATTTTCCTGCAGAGATCGGGAGTCATGTAAATTAACAGGAAATGCAAGCTGCTGCTTCTTGACTGCCGGAAAATCTTTAGTTGCCAGTACCTTGCCAAACAGGATGCACCTTGCTGAAGAGAAGCACGTACACACACGAGTAATGACGTCAACAA
This sequence comes from Aulostomus chinensis, assembly GCF_037954235.1. Taxonomy (NCBI): domain Eukaryota; kingdom Metazoa; phylum Chordata; class Actinopteri; order Syngnathiformes; family Aulostomidae; genus Aulostomus; species Aulostomus chinensis. The sequence continues at coordinate 119,917 of NC_141338.1, forward strand.
AAGGTATAAAATGTGAATGCAAGTTGTAAGGAGGGTTCTGTCTGTATGTAAGATGTGAGGTGGTTGATCTGTGCATTAAACCCGCAAGAGGCTGTAAGATGATCCGTCGTTGAGTCTCGTTTGTCATCTCAACTTGAATGAGAGATCCGAGGTCAACTCCAACACAACACATTGCCGCAATAGAAAAATCCATCCATCCATCGTCATCTTCCGCTTATTCCTACACATTAAGGGTCGCGGGGGTGGAGCCTATCCCAGCGTCAACGGGCGAGAGGCGGGGTTCACCCTGGACAGGTCGCCAGTCCATCACAGGGCCGACACAGAGAGACGAACAACCATTCACACTCACATTCATACCTACGGTCAATTTAGAGAATCAATCAGCCTCGTCCCCAAATTGATGTCTTTGGACGGTGGAGGAAGCTGGAGTACCAGAGAGAACCCAGCAGGAACAGGGAGAACATGCAAACTCCACACAGAAAGATCCCGTGCCCGAGCCGGGACTCGAACCCGGAACCTTCTTGCTGTGAGGCCACAGTGCTGACCACTGCACCACACGATAGAAAAATGAAGAAGAGATTTTTAGGGAAAGGAAACAAGTCACTTTGTTTTGTTTCGATGCATGAAAGCTGTGGTATCGGATGATGGACCCGTGTCCTTGCCAATGCCAAACATGGAATTATTTGCGGTGTCAGAGAATTTTCCAGTGTAAGTATCATCTTGGAACAACCCTAATGAGATCGTCAGTGGCATCATGGCTCACATCACTAAATTGCATCTTAGATTACACAGTAGGTCCCAGTGCTGGTCAAGTGTGAGTCATGTCACTCGCATCATAAACCAGAACCCCCCCCAAACATCAGATGTTCATGGAAGTTGGATAAAAACTATATCAGAAATGCAGATTAGTCCTTCGACTGACACAATTTGAACTAAAGAACGTCGGTGCTGAGGCCCACATGTGACGCACCCTGCACAGCAGCTCAGCTGTGCTGTGATTCCCCTCCTGACCACAGCAAAAGTATTCATTTAAAATATGAAACTTGGGTCATGTGTTGAAGGGTACCTTCTTCCAGATAGGGATGTTAGCCTTCAGCTGACTGATGCAGTGCTGGATTGCCTCTAGACCCTCGTGACGATGAGGAGATGAGATCGCCATGACAACACTGGCCTCACCCACCTTTACCCACCTGAGGGAAGATACCGACGGTGATCAAAGATGCTCTATGATAGACAAGCATTGCCACAGTATTTGTTGCAATCAATACAATCTCAGGAGTTAGCATCTTGCATGTCCTGGGGGGTGTATCCTGGGGGGGATGTGTATCTCGGGGGGATGTATCTCGGGGGGGGTGTGTCCTGGGGGGATGTGTCCTGGGGGGATGTATCCGGGAGGGGTGTGTCCTGGGGGGATGTATCTCAAGGCGGTGTGTCCTGTGGGGATGTGTCCCGGGGGGATGTGTCCCGGGGGGATGTGTCCCGGGGGGATGTGTCCCGGGGGGATGTGTCCCGGGGGGATGTATCCTGGGGGGATGTGTCCTGGGGGGATGTATCTCAAGGCGGTGTGTCCCGGGGGGATGTGTCCCGGGGGGATGTGTCCCGGGGGGATGTGTCCTGGGGGGATGTATCCTGGCTCCCAGCACAGGCAGAGGAGTTTGTGCAGGGGTTGAAAAGGTGCAGGTTTCCCTCCCTTCGGGATTTCAGAGAGTTTGTCCCGACTAGGAGCCCTACTACCAACAATGGCAGTCGATGGCTTTTCTGAGCGCTTCCAGTGTGGGTGGTGTGTCTAGCTCCTCCATAATAGGCAAGTTTGGAATGGGTCCCACATGCTGTCATTGACAACATTTTGGGTTTCATTCAACTCAAGATAGTGCCATACCAACTCTCCCTAGTCTGTAATGACTTCACTCATCTGAGGCACATCCACCAACAAGACTGCCCCACTCAAGTCTCACGCCGGCAGCTGTCTGTAAACAACTACAACAGTTCAGCCAGTACGTGTTGGCTCAGTGGCAGCAGTTGCTCAGCCATTACTCCTGAGGGCTTGTGGGACGAGGCGCAGCCTTGAAAGCTAAGAGGGCTTTTCTGTAAAATCAGATAACATCCATGGCACAGGTGCAGTAACATGAAGTACTTTCAATGCAACTAAGCCAAAGGTGCACCCTTTGTGTATGAGTTGGGGGGGTGTCCACAAACATGCTGAGTCAACTTAAAGTTTCTAGTGTCTGGTCAGTTTGTCATTTTAAAATCACCTGAGATAATTAAGCAGTTATAATCACTGAAGACCTCTGATGTTAATTTACATAATCATAATCATCCAGAGAGTCACAATTGGACTTTGGTGGCTGAATGCGGTCACCAAAGTCTCTTTTCAGACCTCTTGGTGGATGATCTTGTGGTTGTGAAGGTCAGGAGGACAACAAAGTCCAGGTCTATAGGTCATAATCACAGAGACGTAATGGGGCCGTCTCAGGTTTGTGTTCGTAGCGAGAGGACTTGAAGACTTGCATGCATTCCATCATGTTTGAAGAGGAGCAGGAAGTTGGGTTCTCAGGTCAGCAGTGGACCTCCACCCCTGCCCAAAGGTATATGTTGGTGGCGAGGATCTGCTGGGAGACGCCGAGGGCCAGCATAGTGGTAGAAGTAGGTACATCATCACTTGGCAATTGTCTGTTCAGAAGCCCGAGGCCCCCCCACAGATACAAAAATGATTCTCTGGCTAATAGAGGAGTATTTGCACTTGGAGGCCTGAATGAAGACGTGACAAAGATGAAGGCACAGAGCAAAAGATAAAAAACACGTAACACAAGAGCAGGAAGTCAATGTCCAACGTCCTGCCTCCTGTCATCATGAACTACAGTCAGCTTGAGTTGTTAGCATCTCACCCCAGTCGGTGGTGCACGCACACGTGGGCGACACTTGGCCAGCGTTCTCTGATGTCATCACAGAGTTTCGTGAACTCTGATTGGACCATGAGCTCATATGCTTCGTAGTCCAGACCAATCACCTTTCTGCCATCCTGCTCATCCTCACGGGTCGTTCCTGCACACACGGACGGTTGGCATCAGTGAACAAATGTGGTCAAACACTCCTTTACAATTGTCTCACAACCCGACTCATTGACTCACAGCTCTGACCTATAAACACGGAAACGGCTCCACAGGAAGAGCTGCTGACAGCGTCGACCACTGCCTGTACAGACAGCCAATCCCGGCACAGCTTTATGACATCTCTCCGCTGCTCCCCAGCCACCTCCATCTTTAAGGGAACATGTAAGATTTATTATTCTACATGTTCTGTTGATAAGCCAGGATCATTTTCTGTCAAAGTAATTGAATAGTTTCATGAATTCATTCTGAAAATTACATGTAGCAGGGAACAACATAGCTGAAAGCAGCCACCAAGTATAAATGGGCAGGGCCTGTCACCAGTCGTTAGTCCAATGAGAGGAATCCTTACTGACTGGCAGCCGTCAGCTGTCAGCAGACGGCCTGCCGACATTGGTCTAACGACTGGCGACAGGCCGTCTGCTGACAGCTGACGACCGCCAGTCAGTAAGGATTCTTCTCATTGGACTGTTTGTGTTGCTGTCGCAGGTTATCAATGAGTCGGCCAGGATTGATTTGATCATTGATTCACTGATCGTCTCTTTTACCATCAATTTATCCTCCACTGAGCGGTGGTACCACGGCGACCTCGTCTCCGTCTCCCAGAGTCAACACCTGGTCACCAATGACAACATACTGCTGACGCACTGCCAAGACCACCTGAGCCCCTAAGACAGAGAGTCTGCCACACACACACACACACACACACACACACCTTTATTTCATAACTGACCTTGAATTGGTCCATTTGATTGGGTGTAGATAACAACCATCAAGTATGTTTCATTGATTTATTGATGACAGTAAACTCTTCAGCTGGTATCAGTCAATCAACATCAACACGTCTGTATGTGCCGCACTGACCATCAATTCACACTACCAGTCAAAAGTTTGGACACCTTACCTAATGGTTTTTCTTCATTTTTTTCATGTATTTTTACTACTTTCTGCCCACGACTACATTCCTCAAAGTCGCCTCCCTTTGCTTTGTTTCCAGGGCCACATTTGAGAGCTTTGGTTCCACCACCGTGTGTTTGTGGGACACAGAAAAGGTGGAGGGACGTCTCTACATGCATGGTTCCCACCATGAAGCATGGAGGAGGAGGTGTGATGGTGGGGGGGGGGGGCTTTACCGGTGACACTGGTGGGTATTTATTGAAACTGAAGGCCCACTGAACCAACATGGCTGCCACAGCATCCTGCAGCAACACGGCATCCCATCCTGTCAGCGTTTAGTTGGATGGTCATTGATGTTTCAGCAGGACGACCACCCAAACACACCTCCAGGCTGTGTGAGGGCTACTTGACCAAGAAGGAGAGTGATGGAGGGCGGCCCAGGTGACCTGGCCTCCAGTCACCTCCATCTTGGCGTTCTCTCCATGAGGTCATCACCTGAGATGGTTCTCCATCAGTCTTGAAGGAGTTCAGAGGTGCTGAGTGAAGGCCAAAGAGCCAACAAGTCCTCAGCACCTCTGGAACTCCTTCAAGAAGAAAGTTCTACATCTGCACTGACCGTCTCAGTGTCTTCCAAACATTTATATGCAAAGTTCCTCCTCTCAGTGGCTTCCCACCACACCTTGTTCTTCCTTCTTCTCTCAAGGACAGTGGCAGGGGGAGCACAAGGAGGCTGGCTCCTCACTGTCCAAGGCCTTTCCCAAACTCTTCTCATCTCAGGAGTGGAAGCACAGCCTGGTACATCCTGCTCACACTTCATTCTTTGGTCTGTATGAAGGTGGCAACACGACCACACAGTTCCACATCAGCCGAGAACTTCACGATAATGACACATAAATGTAATAAAACAAAAAGGTGTCTGCATATTTTCTAACAACCTGCTTGAGGGAAAACTGAAGGAGATGAATGTGAAGGCTACGTCAGCGCCCCTCAGGGCTACGTCAGCGCCCCTCAGGGCTACGTCAGCGCCCCTCAGGGCTACGTCAGCTCCCCGGTCCTCTTCCAATGATTGTGTAACATCAAACGCAGGGAACTTTATTATAAAGTTCTCTGATGACACAACTGTCGCCAGCTTGCTGCTGCAGCCCACTGGACTTTTCTCAAAAGTAGAGGAATTCATCCAGCAGGGTGACCAAAATCATCTTGTGTTGGATGTGGGGAAGACGGAGGAGATGATATTTGATCCAAAGACTGTTGGTGACCACAGGCCAGTCGTCATTAAAAACAAACACATCAGCCAGGTGGCTTCATGCAGGTATGTGGGGGTCCACAATGACTACGCCCTCAGCTGGAAGGTACATGTTAGAAGTCTCTGCTCCAAACTCCAGCAGCGTCTCTACTTCCTATGTGGACTGAGGGTCTCTGGAGTGGAGCAGAGGATCGTGTTGCTGTTCTACCGGGCTGCACTGGAGACAATCATCAGACACGGCATTGCGGCCTGGTACGGCAACCTGACTGTGCAGTGGAGGTCACAGATTACCGGTCTGGTGTGGACTGCCATGAAGATCATGGAGGTCAGGAACCATCCTTCCCTCCAGATGCTTGATGAGCAGTCTGTCACCAGACCGGCACAGAAAATCGTGTCTGATCCGACTCACATTTACACCACAAGCTCCAGCTCCTACCTTCCAGCAGGAGACTCAGGGTCCCCAGAACCAGGCTGAACCGCTACAAAAACTCATTCCTGCCAAAATCCATCAAACTGCTCAACAAACACAATAACTGACAGTGCAAGAAGCTCCATGGTGCAATGTGATGTGTGCACCTCTCTGTCTTTGTAAACTGCAGCTGGACAGTCCAGGACAAATTTCCCCCACAGCGACAATAAAAGTATTTCTTATCTTATCAAAAGGAGGCTGTTTAGAAGAATCTAGAACATAGAATATCTTGGAGTTATTTCATGCTTTTTGTTGACTACATAATTCATGTGTTCATTCATAGTTTTGATGCCTTCAGTGTGAACCTAAAGTGTAAACAGTCATGAAAATAACAATCGGACAGTTTCTTGATTTCACTGGAAACAGCCCACCTCGGATGTCGCTGGAGCAACAGATTCCAGAGACCCAAGGTGCTGATAGGTGTCGGCACGGCAACAAGCTCCTCTTCCTTCAGTCCAGCCAACTCGCTGCTCCGAGCAAAGTACAAGACAAGCACCTGAAGAAGAAAACAATCATGACATCATCATCTGAAACACTTGGTGATGCCAGCATCCCGTTTTTACATCTAATGGCCGAATCTGACTCTGGTAATAATTTGAAACGGGACGTTTCTCAACTGAAGCTTCTCACTGGAGAGCGGATTACGCCTCATCTGGAGGGAATAATCCCTCACATCTGAGCTTGTTTCTAATCGTTGAGGCACTAATAATCTGACTCTGAAGCCAATCAGAGAGGAGCACAGGGCAAGCTGGTGGCCGCAGGTCAAATATGGATGTGAGAAAACTCTTGGTACTGGTTTAGTTTATCCATATTTCACAGTTTCCAAAAAACAAAAACAAAAATCAACATCCCCCTGGCAGTGGCCTCCCATGACCCTTTGACACTCAGCCTGCCTGCGTGTCCTAAGGGACGATGGCGCATCTTTGCTACTGGTTTTAACTGATATCCACTCCACTGGTATGTCCACCAGGAGGCTTCTGCCTCAAGGTTCAATTTGAGATCCAATACAACCTTAACATCGCTACGCTGCCGTACATCAGGATACACAGGATCAACAGTTGAAGCTCAGTTGATGACACTCGGCGTACGAGCTGCGCTCGTTCTCCAATGTGACGTCTTTAACATCTGTAGTTTCTTCTATTTGTAAATGTCTATAATTTAACTAAAGACACCTGAAATTGGGTTAAAGTGGAGTCACACACACCAGACACAAAGGAACGGAGGAGTGACGTCATTCCCGGGCGTGACTTATCAGCCGCCTCCTGTTCTTCAGGAGGTGCAGCACGACACGGTAACGTCACTTCCCACAGAAATCCAACTAGGGATATTTCAGTTTCAATATTTGGTGACGTAAAGATGTCACGTTTCCCTGTGTGCTGGATTACGCGGTTCCCTGGCCCCTAGAGGGAGTTCCGGCTTTAACAGTACAACAATTAGAACAGAAATTCTGCTCTCTTCTGGGGACGTGACTCGGCGAGCGGGCCGCCATGTTGGTTGTCCCGAAAACCAGCGTGAAAACAGGCAGAAACATCGGCAGAGTTTTGCAACAACAGGCAAGAAACACGTCACAAGTCACTGAGGCATCAGGACACTCACACGCGCTGTCATGAAGACGTCGTCAGCTCCCGGTCATGTGCTGAAATGTGGCCTCTGTCCGCTGTTTATCATATGACGTCATGTCCGGTCGCGCTGCTATTGGCTGATAGGTCGGAGGAAATCGGAGGGCTGCGGGTTCGATCCCCGACCTCTCCAGACAGAGGTGCACGCTACCTTTTTACCTCTAAAGCGTGAACACGACGTGGAGCGACAAACACCGAGAAAGTTTGCGAGGAGCTGAGCGAGCAGAGGCGCCTCCACCAAAGGACTTTTACTGGTTCAGTGACAGTGGTTTCACACACAGTTTGTGAAACCTTAGCATTTTATTCTAAACTGTAAACACAAAATCTCTGACTCTTCCTGCAAAACCAAACTATCCACTCCAAAAGCTCAAACTGCTCTAAACCAAACAATGTTGTCATGACAACCCCCTGAAGCGTCACGACATTCAGGAAACACACAATCGGAACATGAAGCTGGAGAAATGATCCGCAACAGCCAAGAGCATTTTGCAAGACAAAAACACAACAAAAACTCCTCTTCAGCAATTTTATTCAGAAAAAAACATCCACCCATCCATTTTCTTCCGCTTATTCCCGCTTTGGACGGTGGGGGAAGCTGGAGTACCAGAGAGAACCCAGCAGGAACAGGGAGAACATGGAGACTCACCCAGAAAGACCCCGTGCTGCAGCCGGGGCTCCACCCACAACCTTCTTGATGGGGGGCCACAGGGAGGACCACTGCTCCACCCACAACCTTCTTGGTGGGGGGCCACAGGGAGGACCACTGCTCCACCCACAACCTTCTTGCTGGGGGGCCACAGGGAGGACCACTGCTCCACCCACAACCTTCTTGCTGGGGGGCCACAGGGAGGACCACTGCTCCACCCACAACCTTCTTGCTGGGGGGCCACAGGGAGGACCACTGCTCCACCGGGCCGTCCCTTCAGTAAAAAAAAACATTCACAAGAATCCCACTTCAACTCCAGAAGTGCCGATGGTTTCTGCAGACCACTCATTCATCCACGCCATCACATGACTGGGCTGGGTCTGGCCACGCCCTCCCGGTCAGGTAACTCCAGGTGCTCCGCCTGCTCCCGCATCTTTATCATTACAATGGAGGCTTTTTTTCCTTCTCTCATGTTACATTAGATCGTTATTTCACCAACACTAATGTGGGTTTACAGGTATGAAAATAAAATAAATACGGCAGGTAGGTACAAGTATGTAACTTTAATATCAGTTGAGTGATGTCCTCTTGTGCTTGAGCACCCCTTTGTTCAGATCTGAAGACTTCATAAAAACCCTGTTGCGTAGCTTTGTACAATAAAGAGGTTATTTGAGAGAGTATTGCAGTGAAAGTATGTCACCATTTCCTGAAAACAACAGTAAAGGGACAGTCCCAAAACACTTAGAACAGCGGACTCAAAGAAAAGTCCATAAAATAGAGAAATTCATGTCAGTGTGTTTTAAATCCTTTTCAATAGTTTTTTTTTTTTTAGGGTAACAGCAATGAAGGTGTTGAAACAGGTACTCATGTAAGCGTCCAGGCGCCTGGACGAGGTCAAACCTGGTCCCACTGGATATTTGGGTCATATTTCCTCCGGATGTCTTCATCACAAAATCTCACCTTCAGATTTCTGCATGACAAACCTGTTTTTGCCACTGTGACATCATGAAACGAAACAAAGTTTTACTGTTGAACAAGACCTTTGAGAATGGCGTCCATGGAGGTGTGGAGACGTGAGGAGGCATGAAGTGGCTTGACTGAGGAGAAATAAGGAGGCGTGAAGCAATGTGTGGAGGCATGAGGAAGTGGGAGGAGAGGTGGGGAGGCGTGAGGAGACGTGGGGAGACGTGGGGAGACATGAGGAGGCGTGAAGTGGCGTGACTGAGGAGAAATAAGGAGGCATGAAGCAATGTGTGGAGGCATGAGGAAGTGTGAGGAGACGTGGGGAGGCGTGGGGAGACGTGAGGGGACGTGAAGAGGCGTGAGGAGGCATGAGAAGGTGTGAGAAGATGTGGGGAGACATGAGGAGGCGTGAAGTGGCGTGACTGAGGAGAAATAACGAGGCGTGAAGCAATGTGTGGAGGCATGAGGAAGTGTGAGGAGACGTGGGGAGACGTGAGGGGACGTGATGAGGCGTGAGGAGACGTGGGGAGATGTGAGGAGGCGTGAGAAGACGTGGGGAGGCGTGAAGAGACGTGAGGAGGCGTGAAGAGACGTGAGGAGACGTGAGGAGGCGTGGGGAGACTTGAGGGGACGTGAGGAGGCGTGACGAGACGTGGGGAGACGTGAGGAGGCGTGCGGAGACGTGGGGAGACGTGAGGAGGCGTGGGGAGACGTGGTGAGGCGTGAGGAGACGTGAGGAGGCGTGGGGAGACGTGAGGAGACGTGGGGAGGCGTGGGGAAACGTGAGGAGGTGTGGGGAGACGTGAGGAGGCGTGGGGAGACGTGAGGAGACGTGGGGAGGCGTGAGGAGACGTGAGGAGGCGTTGGGAGACGTGAGGAGACGTGGGGAGGCATGGGGAGACGTGAGGAGGCGTGGGGAGACGTGGGGAGACGTGAGGAGACGTGGGGAGGCGTGGGGAGACGTGAGGAGGCGTGGAGAGACGTGGGGAGACGTGGGGAGACGTGAGGAGGCTTGGGGAGACTTGAGGGGACGTGAGGAGGCGTGAGGAGACGTGGGGAGACGTGAGGAGGCGTGCGGAGACGTGAGAAGATGTGGGGAGACATGAGGAGGCGTGAAGTGGCGTGACTGAGGAGAAATAACGAGGCGTGAAGCAATGTGTGGAGGCATGAGGAAGTGTGAGGAGACGTGGGGAGACGTGAGGGGACGTGATGAGGCGTGAGGAGACGTGGGGAGATGTGAGGAGGCGTGAGAAGACGTGGGGAGACGTGGGGAGGCGTGAAGAGACGTGAGGAGACGTGAGGAGGCGTGGGGAGACTTGAGGGGACGTGAGGAGGCGTGACAAGACGTGGGGAGACGTGAGGAGGCGTGGGGAGACGTGGGGAGGCGTGAAGAGACGTGAAGAGACGTGAGGAGGCGTGGGGAGACGTGAGGAGGCTTGGGGAGACTTGAGGGGACGTGAGGAGGCGTGAGGAGACGTGGGGAGACGTGAGGAGGCGTGCGGAGACGTGAGGAGACGTGGGGAGATTTGAGGAGGCGTGGGGAGACGTGAGGAGACGTGGGGAGACTTGAGGAGGCGTGGGGAGACGTGATGAGACGTGGTGAGGCGTGAGGAGACGTGAGGAGGCGTGGGGAGACGTGAGGAGACGTGGGGAGGCGTGGGGAAACGTGAGGAGGCGTGGGGATACGTGAGGAGGCGTGGGGAGACGTGAGGAGACGTGGGGAGACGTGAGGAGGCGTGGGGAGACGTGAGGAGACGTGGGGAGGCGTGAGGAGACGTGAGGAGGCGTGGGGAGACGTGGGGAGGCGTGGGGAGACGTGAGGAGGCGTGGGGAGGCGTGGGGAGACGTGAGGAGACGTGGGGAGAAGTGAGGAGGCGTGGGGAGACGTGAGGAGACGTGGGGAGGCGTGAGGAGACGTGGGGAGACGTGAGGAGACGTGGGGAGGCATGGGGAGACGTGAGGAAGCGTGGGGAGACGTGGGGAGACGTGAGGAGACGTGGGGAGGCGTGGGGAGACGTGAGGAGGCGTGGGGAGACGTGAGGAGACGTGGGGAGGCGTGGGGAGACATGAGGAGGCGTGGGGAGACGTGAGGGGACGTGAAGAGGCGTGAGGAGGCATGAGAAGGCGTGAGAAGATGTGGGAAGACATGGGGAGACATGAGGAGGCGTGAAGTGGCGTGACTGAGGAGAAATAACGAGGCGTGAAGCAATGTGTGGAGGCATGAGGAAGTGTGAGGAGACGTGGGGAGACGTGAGGGGACGTGATGAGGCGTGAGGAGACGTGGGGAGATGTGAGGAGGCGTGAGAAGACGTGGGGAGACGTGGGGAGGCGTGAGGAGACGTGAGGAGGCGTGGGGAGACGTGAGGAGGCGTGGGGAGACTTGAGGGGACGTGAGGAGGCGTGACGAGACGTGGGGAGACGTGAGGAGGCGTGGGGAGACGTGAGGAGGCGTGGGGAGACTTGAGGGGACGTGATGAGGCGTGAGGAGACGTGGGGAGATGTGAGGAGGCGTGAGAAGACGTGGGGAGACGTGGGGAGGCGTGAAGAGACGTGAGGAGACGTGAGGAGGCGTGGGGAGACGTGAGGAGGCGTGGGGAGACTTGAGGGGACGTGAGGAGACGTTGGGAGACGTGAGGAGACGTAGCTCTAGTGGTGCTGTTCAACTGTGACATTCAGTTCAATACAATTACAAACTAATGAGAGGAAGAGACATGAATTTGTCACCAAAAGAAAAGCACTCAGACATCGTGACTCTCGTCTGAATTCCATTTAGTAGTGAAACCATCACAACTCATTCACACTTCAAATATTCTCTGCAGAAAGAGAAGCCAGACAAACGACCCTTTCACATTATGATCCCACACAAACACCAGCAACCAACAGATCAATAACAGATCAATAACCAATCACACAAGGACAGTTTAACCATAATTCTAGTACATCACATGACTAAGAAAAATGTCATGTAAAGAAACATAAAAAAACAATGCAGTGGCAGAAATTTGCCATGAACAGTGATTGACAGTTGCTAAAGAAGTTCATGCTTGCATGCACACACACACACACTCGCATGCATGCGTGTGTGTGTACATGCATGTGCGCAAACACACATGCACGTACACACACAAACACACACAGTGCCAACGACTGTTTGGTCCCTCTTGGTTACCATAGCTACTGATGTTTCAGTGTGTCTCTTCCATTTAAACCTTAGACTGACCTGTTGGAGGAAAAACACTGTATGATGCAAATATTGACACATAATGACCTTTGACCTGTAAGAGTTGGACAGCAGTTAAAAACATTTTTGTCCTTTTCCTGCTTCTTCGTTTTACTTTTTATTGATTTATTTTTATTCTGGTTGAAAACTTTCTTATGAAATATTCCAGTACACCGAAGCACTCATCTGACACTCGAACAGTCACAAGTAAAAACAGCTGTTATTGACAATCTGTGAAATAAATCATGAGGATTTTTTATCAAATTCTTTCGTGACATAGTCGTTAATATTCTGATGTACTGATCAAATTTGCTCTAGGAAACTGATTTACTGAGACACACCGGAAAATGTCTCAAATGAGCACAAAAAAGACCTGAAAGAACAACAAACAAACAAAAACTATATTTCTGATCATTT
>NC_141338.1:135000-350000 GCF_037954235.1 Aulostomus chinensis
TGGGTGGGTGGATGGATGGATGGATGGATGGGTGGGTGGATGGATGGACAAGTGGATGGACAAGTGGATGGATGGATGGATGGATGGATGGACAGATGGATGGGTGGATGGATGGATGGATGGACAAGTGGATGGATGGATGTTGATGATGGCCACTATTATTCTCAAGATGTCACAGATGCCACATCTCACAGTTTGTCCTGAAAAGTCAAACAATGGCGCTCACCAGGTCGCAGAGAGGCGACAGCCTGACTCTGAGCTGCCAGCAGCGTCAGACGAGATGTGGCATCCTGCAGAAATGACGCCGAGCTCATTGGGTAGAAGTTGGCCTGCAGGGGGAGCTTTGACAGAGTCCGGCGCTGCTGCATCTGCACCAATCAATCAGTCAATTACCTCACGCCCAGCATGTGACACAGCAGCCTCAGACATACAATACCTGGAAGCCATTCAGGTCGGAGTAGAAATAGTTGCTGTTGTTCATGTTGCTGACAAGCCGCATGACAAGTTCCCGGTTGACCTCTGACCTGATGTCCACCATGTTGGAAATCTCCACAGATTTCCCAGCATGCCCTGGGGCAGACAGGAGGCTTTTGAAATGATCCAGGTAATCAATCAATTCAAATCAAATGATTAAAAATCAAACGTCAAGCTGGATAAATGAGATCATCAGTTGTCACATGACTTGAAGCCCCCGCGCCTGAGTCAGGTGGCTCCGTCATCTACTAATTATCTGTGGGCCGATCAGATCTGGTTACCGTCCAGCTGGTAAAGACGGACTCTGTGCGTGAAGTGCTGGAAACAGGAAGTGATGTCAGAGAACAGTGGACCACTGGAGATCCGCACCAGGGGGGGTTCTGAAGGTGAGTAGAGCTGCAGGGGCGAGAGACATTCACAATGAAGTAGAAAGGTGGAGAAACCGGTTCTGGATTGGTTCTCAGGTAGGTGCAGGTCTCACCTGGGCACCGTCAGCTTCTGGCAAGAACAGGTAGGCACCACTCTTGTCCTGATTCTCTGCAGTTCTTGTTCCATACCACAAGAACTGCATCTGGACCTGACGAGCCAGACCGGACTGCAGACGGACCCGCTGCATGAGTACAAATGTCAGCAAACAAATACAAATACTGAGGTCAGAGCAATACAGTGACAGTCCTCCTGTTCCTCCGTATGTCCCCGTGTTTATTTGGTGGACTTTTTTTTGCTGTTTGTTTGTGTATTGTACTTTAAAAAGCCTGACCTGCAGTCGTCCATCAGCAGGGGAACTCCATATTTGGAGGTGTTTGTTGCTAAGAGACAGTGGGGCATCAGATGCTTTGGGTTGGGACACCTGGAAGTGCTCGGCCATGATGGCTGGCAGCTTGCCACGACGCAGGAAGGTGTATGTAGCTCGGGGCGAGGAGCCCGATGGCGCTCTGGTTATATGGTACACAACCAGTGCCAAGGGAGGAAGTTCTGTCAGGAAGGAGAGCTGAAGGAAAAACAAGCTGTGATTAGGGGAGGGGCTTAAAAATCAAATACAGTCATCAATATTGATTTTTTCTCCACCTGAAAAGTTTTGGTGGACGCCAGACTCGGCTCCTCCCACACCGCAGAGATCTGCACTGCCATTGGTTGATCTGTTTCTGCCTCAACCACACGAACATCCGGACAGTCAACGTCCACACTGATGACAGACGTGCGATGCTGCTCCACTGGATTGAAGATGACTAATGACCTGAAACAACATTCAACGATGCCTTATGCTTTTATATATATATATATATATATATATATATATATATATATATATATATATATATATATATACACACACACACACACATCATACAGCCTGCATGCTAGCAGTGCTTGTGTCCCCTCTGGGTTGTAATTCCAGTCTTCAAATCAAAATAAAGCACTCTACTTCTCAGCAAGGCTTTTATCTTGGAAACAACAGGAAGTCTGCTTCACTACACAGATCAACGAAAATGTCTTTGTGAGTCTCCGACTGATGAAGCTAACCCTCTAAACCCATCCACTGTGTAACCACTCACCTGGGCTCATCTGTAAGAGCCAGCAGAGTCTTCCCTGGCAGTGCGTCCTGGGCTGACATGACATCATGCTGAAATGTATAGGGAGGACATTAGAAGGTCAACAGTTGTAGCTCCAGTAGGTGGCACCTAGCATTACTGCTGCTGCAACATTTTTAATAGATGAGGTCACCATTTGCAAGAAGGGTTTGGACTGGTCGTGATGGTACTGGCTCTTGTCTAGCAGGAGCAGCCAGTGGGCGGAGCTCTGCAGCACCCGGTGCAGGTTAAGGATGGAGTTAAACAACCTGGAAAACCAAATGTGAGTTCAGACGAGATACTTCGACTCAACTCTGTTCCACTTGTATCACAAGAAGAATTTAAAACATGACTAGGTTTTAAAACACTTTGATATTAAATGGAGCGACGAGCTATATGCTAATGCTTAATGGACAGCTAAGATGGAAGCTAATGCTAAACGCTCACACTAAAGGAAGTGGTACCTGATGCTGTTGCCAGTGACGACATCGTCCTTCAACAGAGAGCATGGAGGAATAAATGAGACAAAAAATGCTAACGCTAATTGCTACACAAACGAGGGATTGATTTGCGCACAAACTCAAACAATTACTGAGAACATTTGATTGACAATAGTTCAATGAAAAAGTTTCAGTAAAAGCAGAACACTTACAGAATAAATTACAGATGATTCAAAAATAAACAGCTCACCTGCACTATGGGTAAACCCTTCTTAACATGTGGGCACTATGATAAAACCCTCAGAATGTTGTTGACTCAGTGGGAAGTGACAAGTCCCTGATATATTGTTTCATGCATTTATTCATTAATTCACCAGATAAAATGTGAATAATGAACTTGTTTAACTTCCAGTACAAAAAACATGAAAACCATCCTGTCAGCCCTGATATGAGATGAAGGTACAGCCGAATGAACAAGCTGTCAGCCGGAACGCGTCTTCTCTTCTGCTCTTCAGCATCACGTGAGCCACCATTGTTGTTGGCTTGCGCCAAACTTTGCTAGCTTTCCTCTCACTTAGTTTCTCATCTAGTGTTTGCAACTGCTCTACTAGCATGCTTCAGTATCTCACAACTCCTACAATTCAAATGAATTTTCTATTCCCTGAGTGCGCCGACGTGCTCACACAAGTGGTTACCTGTTGCCATAGTCAACTACCACTGAGTCACGGGCAGTACCGGTGATGGCATCATGGTGCTGGAACAGTGCCAGGTTCCGCCTCCCCATCACCAGACGCTGGTAATGTTTGCGTGCTGGGAATTCTGTGACCGGGTGACCGTTGCCATGGTAACGGCGTATATCAGCCAATGTGAGGCTGTAGAGGATTTCTGTTGCCCTGCCCACGAGACAGATTTGAAGATAACAAATGATGAAAATGAAACATTCAAGTTTTAATTCCTCAAATCTGTCCAATCAGAAACCAACTATAGTGATGTCATTCTGCACGTGCTCAGTAACCCTGTGTTCCTGCACTAATTACTAACAAAGGAACTGATAGATCGTATGGGTTAATGATTCTGTCTTGAATTCAAACAAATCTTTACTGACAATGACATGACAAGATCGACTGAGTTCATTATGAAGGCGTTAATTACCACAATTACGGAGGGCAAAAGCCACCGTTCTTCAATACTGAGATGTGTTTGGTTTTATTTTGGAGGATTTCCATGTCTGGGAAAACTTTCTTGATTGGATTGAAAAAATAAAGCTCTTAGTAAAATCAAGTAATATTCAACATGTCGGATGGTGACAGATGGTTACTATAGCAACAACATGAGAGACTACCCACCTGAGTGTGGCCTCCAGAGTTCGGTCCAGTCGCTTGTAGAACGGTCTGGAGGTGAAGAAGCCACTCCAGTAGTGGTCGTCACGGTCGGCATACGTGAAGAAGTCGCCACTCAATGTGGGCAGAGTTGATCCTGATGCGTCAAGACGCTGACGCAGGGCAGTGAAGTAATCTGACAGCGTCCCAAAACGAGCCTGAAAACATGTATCAGTTGTTAATGTGCTAATTGATCAGTGACCAGATCAATGATCATGAGCTTTATAGTCATCATGGTGCCTGAGAATCCTTCGGTTTATATTCTTCTTTCGACTATTAGTTGTGTGGTTTTTGTTGTGATAATATTTATCGTTGACCTCATTATTATGACTTCCACAGATGTAAAATGTTTTCATGAGCTTCAGCCTGCATCCTTGACCAGCTCCTGCCCCCCAGCCTGTCATGCAGTACCAGTTTATATCACAAGAGGTGACAGAGTCTCTGTTGTGCTCTTGTGAGCTGGAGGAACGAACAAACAGACTTTAAAAGGACAAACAGATCTTTAGAGCAACTGATGAAGTCACAAACTGGTGCCCATGTTTAGTGTCGCTGTGGTGGATTTCTTGCTCTTGCATTGTCATGTAAACGGTAGGCTCTCGTAAAGACGATTAGGTAGCGGTGTTAGTGTGCTGTCCTTTTGTTGTGCTGTTAGCTCGTCATTTAAATACCTGACACCCTGAAGCATCTTTCAGTAAATTTTTCTCTCTTACTTGTGGTTGCTCTAAGGATTACGCTTCAAGCTCTGCCCCCCTCAGCTGTCAGACGGTTACCTGGATGTGGAGCTCTGGGTGCTGGTCGAAGTAGTCAAACAGTTTCTGGTAGTTGCTGAACTGAGCGTCCCACTCACTTGAACTTGCAAATCGGAAGTCATCGCCAAGTGGAACTAGCAGCACCTGAGAGCGGAATAGGCGGGACTTCTGACGGTATTGGTCCAATAGGAGGAGAGCTCTGAGAGGGCAGGACACCAAGTCGACCGATAAGACGGACAGATGCTTCTAACCTGCCAAAATGAACCTAAAACAAAATCAAAACAATCAGGCCCTCCCCCTGCTCACCTCTCCTGGACATTCTGCTCGGTGATTGGTTGAGGTGGGACCTTCCATGGACAGAAGACCCGCCCCCCTGGTAGACGGTGGAAGTCAAACTGGCAACAGACCGCTGGGTTAGGACCACACGTATGTGGCACGTCATAGCTGTAGAATGGCATCATGTGACATGTGATGTCACTACTAGGGGAAGAGTCTAAAACACAGGAAATGGGTAAGTCTGATTATTAAAATAAAACAAACGTTTTGGACACATTTGCAAAACATTAACCATCATTAGCCAACAAGCAGCATTTACAAAACTTTGCTGGGCACAGTGACATTAAAGATTCACTGATCTGACATCTGTACATGTTTAAATATTACCAGAAATTCACTTCCTGTCAATCCTGAGTTATCACACAGCCCTGCGTGTCCATGGAAACAACAATCTCTGATTGGCTGGGCTAACGTCAATTGACCCATTCAAGGACTGTCAGGAAATTAAACATCTGATGATAGTTTGTGTTTTTCAGCAACAAATAGCAGTCT
The DNA here is from genome assembly GCF_037954235.1 of Aulostomus chinensis. Taxonomy (NCBI): domain Eukaryota; kingdom Metazoa; phylum Chordata; class Actinopteri; order Syngnathiformes; family Aulostomidae; genus Aulostomus; species Aulostomus chinensis. The sequence goes on from NC_141338.1 coordinate 140,442, forward strand.
TATAGTAAAATGATAATGTAGCAATTTTGGAGAATTTGAAATAAATACAGCATTAAATTATGTTTATTTTACGATTTTAGTTGCTTTATGAGCTCTGATGTTTCTTTGATCTTTTGATGCATGAGGAAGCTTGTTTCAACTCGCCTTTTATCGTCACTCACCCCAACTTTGTCGCCATAGGAACTCCAAGGTCTGTTGCTGGGCAAAATGCTTCTTGACTTCATAATGGACACGCTGGATGACCATGTGGTTGAGCCCCGCCCTCTTCAGCAGGTATGTCATGGAGGGTGAGTGGCCAAAGGGATCCACTGCCCAGCCACTGACTGGCCTCACACCTGCAGAAAACACTTCCTGTTAGTGTGAGTGGATAAGGGGCATGGCGACAGGAAGTGAAGCGTCAGGTGTGAACCGAGCTGTCGCTGTATCCACTGGTGTCCCTCAATTAGCTGATCCAGCAGAGCGAAATAGTGCGAGTTGGCTTCATCGGCCATTACCCAACCACCAGTCACCAGTTCCAGCTGCCCTGCCTCCAGCAGGCTAAAGAAAAGGCAAGAGAAAAGAGAAAATAAAAACACTGAATGAGATGATGGAATTACCAAGCAACATGATCAAAGAAAAAGTGGAATATCCTCAACTAAGTTCTCCTGGCAAAGAGCTTCTACTGCTAACAAAGTTTCTGCTGCTAACAGAGCTCTACTACTAACCTACCTGAGGACAGACTCTCTCCCCTCGTTAGCCCCTCCCTCTTAGATATGATCAATGTGGCACCTGGATCCAGAAGTTCTACCAACTACAGACCAACATCACATCTTCCTTTTCTCTCCAAGGTTCTGGAGAAAGCAGCTGCTAAACAGCTCTGTGACTTCTCCACAGCAACAGCTGATTGGAGGATTCAGTCAGGTTCCAGGTTCATCCTAGCACAGAAACAGAACTAGTCAAAGGTACCAGTGACCTCCTACTGGTACCAGATGAGGGACTGGTCTCTGTCCTGGTCTGATTAGATCTCAGTGCAGCTTTGATACCATTGACCACCATATCCTTCTACAGAGACTGGAACCTGTCACTGGTATTAAAGGAACCACACTAAACTGGTTCAGGTCATATTTACTATGTCATCTCAGTTGCTACCAGTTAATGATGGTTCCTCTGAGACCACTACAGTCAGTTCTGGTGTTCCACAAGGCTCTGTGCTTAGACCAGTCCTCTTCACCCTGTACCTGCTTCCTCGAGGTCACATGATCAGGAAACACTCCATTAATGTTCACTGCTGTGCAGACGACACTCAGCTGAACTCATCAATGATCCACATGGAACAAACCAGCTGACTGAACTGGAGGCCTGTCTGAAGGACAGGAAACATGGAGGACCATCATTTCCTTTATTAAACTCTGATAAACTGAAGTTCTTGTGCTGGGCCCAAACACCTGAGGACCACCTGATCTGATGACACAGGTACCCTGGATGGCACCACCCTGGCCCGCAGCACCACCGTAGGAACCTAGGAGTTCTCTTTGACCAGGACCCTTTAACTCCCACATTCAACAAACCTCCAGGACGCCTTCTTCCATCTACGTAACATCGCTAAGATCAGACACATCCTGGCTCAAGAAGATGCAGAAAAACTAGTCCCTGCTTTTGTCACTTCCAGGCTGGATCACTGCACCTCCCTCCTACCAGGCTGGACTAATAAGTCCCTAAAGACTCTCCAGCTGGTCCAGAACGCTGCTGCCCCCCTGACTAGAACTGGTAGCAGAGACCAGGTCTCTCCTGGACTGCTTCTCTGCATGGCTCCCTGTCACATTCAGAACAGAATTTAAAATTCTTCTTCCACCATCAAAGTCCTCAACAGTCAGGCTCCTTCATCCCTGACAGAGCTCCTAGTCCCCTATGATCCAGCTAGAACCCTTCACTCCCAGGATGCAGGGTTCCTGCTGGTTCCTAGAGTTCTAACAGTAGAATGGAGCCAGAGCCTTCAGCTCTCAGGCTCCTCCCCTGTTGAGCCATCTCCAAGTTTCAGTCCAGGACCCAGACCCCCTCTCTACTTTTAAGAGCAGACATAAAACTTTCCTTGTTGATAAAGCTGACAGTTAGGGGGGCTCAGGCTGGCTCCGCCCCAAGCTCTGCTCCTAATGGCCTAAACTGGTGTGGAGCTCCGATGATGCACTGGGCTTCTCTCTCCTTAGGTCCTCATTCATGTCTCAGAACTGGATTCAAAGGAGGGTTTTCATCTCTGCTGACTCAGCTGTGCTTGTTCATGGAGGATTGTTGAGTGGAGGTTCATAGAAGGGAGGTTCTACTCCTGCTCTACTAGGAGGGAGGTTGTACACCTGCTCTACTAGGAGGGAGGTTCTAGACCTGCTCCACTAGGAGGGAGGTTCTACACCTGCTCCATTAGGAGGGAGGTTCTAGACCTGTTCCATTAGGAGGGAGGTTCTAGACCTGCTCTACAAGGAGGGAGGTTGTACACCTGCTCTACTAGGAGGGAGGTTCTCGACCTGCTCCACTAGGAGGGAGGTTATACACATGCTCCATTAGGAGGGAGGTTCTACACCTGCTCCACTAGGAGGGAGGTTCTACACCTGCTCCATAAGGAGGGAGGTTCTACACCTGCTCCACTAGGAGGGAGGTTCTACACCTGCTCTACGAGGAGGGACGTTGTACACCTGCTCTACTAGGAGGGAGGTTCTAGACCTGCTCCATAAGGAGGGAGGTTCTACACCTGCTCCATTAAGAGGGAGGTTCTAGGCCTGCTCTACGAGGAGGGAGGCTGTACACCTGGTCTACTAGGAGGGAGGTTGTACACCTGGTCTACTAGGAGGGAGGTTCTAGACCTGCTCCACTAGGAGGGAGGTTCTACACCTGCTCCATTAAGAGGGAGGTTCTAGGCCTGCTCTACTGCTCCATTAGGAGGGAGGTTCTAGACCTGCTCTACGAGGAGGGAGGTTCTAGACCTGCTCTACTAGGAGGGAGGTTGTACACCTGCTCTACCAGGAGGGAGGTTCTACTCCTGTTCTACGAGGAGGGAGGTTCTAGACCTGCTCTACCAGGAGGGAGGTTCTACTCCTGTTCTACGAGGAGGGAGGTTCTAGACCTGCTCTACCAGGAGGGAGGTTCTACACCTGCTCCATTAGGAGGGAGGTTCTAGACCTGCTCTACCAGGAGGGAGGTTCTACTCCTGTTCTACAAGGAGGGAGGTTCTAGACCTGCTCTACCAGGAGGGAGGTTCTACACCTGCTCTAAGAGGAGGGACGTTGTACACCTGCTCTACTAGGAGGGAGGTTCTAGACCTGCTCCATTAGGAGGGAGGTTCTACACCTGCTCCATTAAGAGGGAGGTTCTAGGCCTGCTCTACGAGGAGGGAGGCTGTACACCTGGTCTACTAGGAGGGAGGTTGTACACCTGGTCTACTAGGAGGGAGGTTCTAGAGCTGCTCCACTAGGAGGGAGGTTCTACACCTGCTCCATTAAGAGGGAGGTTCTAGGCCTGCTCTACTGCTCCATTAGGAGGGAGGTTCTAGACCTGCTCTACGAGGAGGGAGGTTCTAGACCTGCTCTACTAGGAGGGAGGTTGTACACCTGCTCTACCAGGAGGGAGGTTCTACTCCTGTTCTACGAGGAGGGAGGTTCTAGACCTGCTCTACCAGGAGGGAGGTTCTACTCCTGTTCTACGAGGAGGGAGGTTCTAGACCTGCTCTACCAGGAGGGAGGTTCTACACCTGCTCCATTAGGAGGGAGGTTCTAGACCTGCTCTACCAGGAGGGAGGTTCTACACCTGCTCCATTAGGAGGGAGGTTCTAGACCTGCTCTACCAGGAGGGAGGTTCTAACCCTAAGATATAATCTAAAATGTAATCAAAGTCAATCAGTATAATGATAAAAACCATGAATCAGAACTTTTGTTGTTGAAGGCAAGCAAATAGGAAGCTGTCACCGTTTGACCATTTCTCTCTTCTGCTGATCAATGTCGTTCCACCATTTAGAGAAAAAACTGATCTCAGCCCAGATCATCTTCCTCCTGGACAAACAGATGAAAACAATGCCAAATGGCGTTACTTCCCCATCTTAATTCAAGAGTGCAGTGCAGCAGGTTGAGAGCATGATTTGAAATTTCATGTTCAGGTCTGTCCGTATTGTGTTATGAGCTATGAGATACATTGAATTTCCCTGAGGGGATGAACAAAGCATCCATCTATCTTTCCATCCATCTATCTATCATCTATCCATCTATCTATCATCTATCAATCTATCATCTATCTATCATCTATCAATCTATCTATCAATCATCTATCCATCTATCTATCTATCTATCATCTATCAATCATCTATCCATCTATCAATCATCTATTCATCTATCTATCCATCTATCTATCATCTATCCATCTATCTATCTATCATCTATCAATCTATCATCTATCTATCTATCTATCTGTCATCTATCTATCTATCTATCTATCATCTATCAATCATCTATCCATCTATCTATCATCTATCTATCTATCTATCTGTCATCTATCTATCTATCTATCTATCTATCTATCATCTATCAATCATCTATTCATCTATCTATCCATCTATTCATCTATCTATCCATCTATCTATCATCTATCCATCATCTATCTATCTATCTATCATCTATCTATCATCTATCCATCTATCTATCATCTATCCATCCATCTATCATCTATCTATCCATCTATCCATCCATCTATCATCTATCTATCATCTATCCATCTATCTATCATCTATCCATCTATCTATCATCTATCTATCTATCATCTATCCATCTATCTATCAATCATCTATCCATCCATCATCTATCTATCCATCTATCTATCTATCATCTATCCATCTCTCATCTATCCATCTATCTATCATCTCTCTCATCTATCTATCCATCTATCTATCATCTATCCATCTATCATCTATCCATCATCTATCTATCCATCTATCTATCATCTATCATCTATCCATCATCTATCTATCTATCTATCATCTATCTATCTATCCATCCATCTGTCTATCCATCATCTATCTATCATCTATCAATCTATCATCTATCTATCTATCTATCTGTCATCTATCTATCTATCTATCAATCATCTATCCATCTATCTATCATCTATTCATCTATCTATCTATCTGTCATCTATCTATCTATCTATCAATCATCTATCCATCTATCTATCATCTATTCATCTATCTATCTATCCATCTATCTATCATCTATTCATCTATCTATCCATCTATCTATCATCTATCCATCTATCTATCATCTATCTATCTATCAATCATCTATCCATCTATCTATCATCTATTCATCTATCCATCTATCCATCCATCTATCATCTATCCATCTATCTATCATCTATCTATCTATCTATCATCTATCTATCTATCAATCATCTATCCATCTATCTATCATCTATCCATCTATCTATCATCTATCATCCATCTATCATCTATCCATCTATCTATCTATCAATCATCTATCTATCTATCTATCTATCTATCTATCTATCATCTATCCATCTATCCATCCATCTATCATCTATCTATCATCTATCTATCCATCTATCTATCATCTATCCATCTATCATCTATCCATCTATCATCTATCTATCTATCATCTATCCATCTATCTATCAATCATCTATCCATCTATCTATCTATCCATCTCTCATCTATCTATCCATCTCTCATCTATCCATCTATCTATCATCTCTCTCATCTATCTATCATCTATCCATCTATCTATCATCTATCCATCCATCTATCATCTATCTATCATCTATCCATCATCTATCTATCTATCTATCATCTATCTATCTATCCATCCATCTGTCTATCCATCTATCTATCTATCATCTATCCATCTCTCATCTATCTATCCATCTCTCATCTATCCATCTATCTATCATCTCTCTCATCTATCTATCATCTATCCATCTATCTATCCATCATCTATCTATCTATCATCTATCTATCTATCATCCATCTATCTATCCATCATCTATCTATCCATCTATCTATCATCTATCCATCTCTCATCTATCTATCCATCCATCTATCTATCATCTATCTATCTATCCATCCATCTATCTATCATCTATCCATCTCTCATCTATCTATCATCTCTCTCATCTATCTATCCATCTCTCCATCTATCTATCATCTATCCATCTCTCATCTATCCATCTATCTATCTATCTATCCATCCATCTCTCATCTATCCATCTATCTATCATCTATCTATCGATCTATCATCTATCCATCTATCTATCCATCTCTCATATATCTATCCATCCATCCATCTATCTATCCATCTATCCATCTCTCATCTATCTATCATCTATCTCTCATCTATCTATCATCTATCGATCTATCATCTCTCATCCATCTATCCATCTCTCATCTATCTATCTATCCATCTCTCATCTATCCAGCCATCTCTCTATCTTTAGACTTTTACTGTCGCTGGCGGTGAAGACAGGAAATTCGGAGCCTGAGGGGAGAGACCTGTTGTCTGTCAGGCCTGGACTCAGTTACTAATAACTTTAGTGGACAGTGAGCTGGCCGCCACCACTTCCTGCATTGGACCTGCCTCCCCACAGTTGGGTGGCGAATCAGCTCCATCCCTCAGCTGCTCGCTGCAGCATCACTGGGCTCCTCCAGCTCAGACCCAGCGGAAACCATTCAGTCACGCTGCTGGTTTAGTCGTGTTTCACAGCCCACAACGCTGTGATGTCACTCTCCTGATCCGGAGGTTGTTCTCCATTAATATTGTCGCTGATTGAATCAGAAGGGGCTGATGTTCTGGCAGGCACACTGTGTGAGTGTCATCTCTCGGCTTCCTCCAGTCCCCTGGGTCAATGGGGTCATTTGCAGGCTCATTACTCTCGAGGAACATTGTTAGAATCCAACTTGCTATCTGCAGGCTTTATGTTAAAAAAATAATGTCACTGGTCAACATTCCACCGGGCCTGCCATTGTTCAGTGGATTCTGACAGGGTTTTTGTACCCACGATCTCACAGAATAAGAACAATAAACCTTTATTTGTCCCACAGTGGAGAAATTTACATTGGTAGCCAAAGGTTGACAGAATAATACATAGAGCAAAAAAGAGCAACGGTGAAAATGAAACAAAAAAAAAAGTCAAGTGTGTTTAAAACAGAGCGGCAGTGATGATGGTAATCTTATTGCAGAATCCAGTATTGACTGATGTGGTTGTTCCCATAGTCCGTGTGGAAGTCATCTGTAGCTTCCCGAGTGGCGCAGTCTCTGACATCAGAGCGAGAGCTTGAGAGACGCATGTGGGCTCCGGTTGTACGCCCAAGTACAGGCCCAGTGGAGTTTCACTCCTCACAAACCGAGTGAGCGGGCAGACCAAAATTGTGAAGCTGTATCAGCGCGGCGCGCGTAGCCTACAGCCACTGTTCTTCCTCCAATATTTCTGACTGCCTCATGTTAGTTTAAAATATTGAGATTGTAACTCTGCGCCTCCTTAGGGAGCGATGTCACATCACCGCTACCATCGATCAGTCCTTTCACATTTGTGATGCGGTGTGCAATACCTACAAGTGACATACATGTAACTAGGAGTGTTGTGTGGTTTTATTTATTCATTTATTTGTTGGTTTATTTATTCGACGTGCTGTGATTAACCTGACTGCAATACGTATGGTGTGTAGTGAGTGGCACTGACTTGGCACACTGATTATCTATGGTGGTATCTGTATCCTGTCTGCTCCCGAGTTTATTCAGCTCTTTTAATTTGGATTGTGACTTAATAAATGGTAATGTTCTGGTTTACAGAAGCCTCTGTCCTATCCTCTTCCTTCATTGGAAACCCTAAAGCGGGGAACAGTTAAGTGGCTGGCATTGAGTGACATCAGTATTTGGGTCTCTCTCCCTAAAGAGAGTGGCGCTGTCTTGCCTTCTAACCATTTAGGTTACACACGTCCACACCGATAAATTCTCTGTGTGATTCTATTGTTCTTGGTTATTTTATTCTTTGACTCTTGGTTGTGTTCCGTGAGCTGAGGAGTGGGTCTGACACTTGGAGCTAAATCCCCATGGTGCGTCTCCTTGATGATGAAGATGGACCCACCTGCCATCTTCACTCAGCTTGACCAGCATGTTGTCCAGGATGTGTTTCGTCTGGTCCTGGTAGTAACTGTAGAAGGTCTTTAACCAGCCTGCAATGCACACATTGTCCCACGGTTGACGCTAGTTAGCTTCTGTTCATTCATGGCAACACCTGAATACAACATGCTGTGAACTTAACTGACAGAAAACCTAGCAAATGCACGCTTAACATCTTAATTGACACCTGTCAAACACCTGACTTGAACCTGTAAAACATCTAACACCTGAAAATCAGCTGATAAATACCTTTCAAACTCCTATCAATTACCTGACACCTGTCAAAAATATGATAAGCATCTGTCAGATGTCAGTTTATCTTTTGACGACCTGACCAACACCTATCAAATATCTGACAGACAACGGACTCACACCTGACCGCCGCCTATCGAATGTCAGTGTGGTGTGTCGGTGCTGCTATTCAGCTAGTTCTTGCTTTCCTTTAATTTTGTTGCTGCGTTTTCTCACCGGGGTCATTGTGCGAATGTGGAACCAGAAAAACCTCGAGTGGCTGCCCATCCCACTCGTTTCCCTGGTAATGAATCTCAAATCCCTGTTTCCAGGCGCCGCCGTCGGGGTTATCGAACGACAGCAGCTTATAAACATCTAGCAGCTAAAGACAAACAATTCAGTATTAGAATCCTGCAGGAAACAATCATGTTACATATTTCTAACTTATATGACAATGACATTAAGTAGCTGTCAGCATGGTAAGCTAACCTGCACTCTGTCGGTTCCATCCATCAGCTGTTCAGACAATTGGCAGCCTGGCAGCGTGTTTGTCCTGGGGTGGGCGGAGGGTGAGCTGAAGTTCGCTCTTTCCCTGGGCCCTGCTCCTGTTTCCCATGATGCTTTATGGAGTAACAGAGAGTCACGCAGCATAGAAACTAGCCGGTTGTTGTCGCTAAGGAGATGCTCCAACCTGTCGATCTTTTGCTGGAGGCGGACCAAATCCTTCAGTTTTTGAACAAAAAGAAGGCTGAGGTGAGAGTGCAAACTAGGGCTGAGGACTGCAACTGATTTCCTAAATCGTCTCCTAATTGAGACCGAGATCTTTCCGTACTTTGTCAAGTGACCTCGACAGCCTTGAAAGGCGCCTATACATAAAAGCTATTATTTGCATTTTCATTATTAGTTTCAAAACATGTGCCTGCACCAGTGGCAGACTGAGTCCAGACTCGGGGTGCAACGGTTTACGGTTTAAAACGAATCGTACGGTACGCCCTGCACGGCTCAATATGCCCTTAAGAAGCGCAGTTTTTCAGTCTTGCAATTAATTCATTTCTAACAGCTGTGGGACGCATTTGTCTCGCCAGCTCCGGCTCTCCGGCTCTGCAGACAAACCCTCCTCCCCCTCCTCGCACAGCTCTGGAAAAAAAACCTGCCCGGCGAGTACATGTCCAATCGCTGTCAAGCACCTACCTTGTAATACGAGCCGAGCACCTGGTGGAGCAGCGGCTTGTCTCACTTACAAGCTCAGCGCAGCTCCTGGCTCTCGCACACTGAGACGAAGAAAGAGAACAACAAAAAATTTTACGGCGAGTGGAGGGGTGGAGAGACCGCAGTTTGAATAAGCACCGGCTTCATTCAAACTGCGGTGTGGGGACACAGAGGTACCGCTCTCTCCTACTTTATATAAACTAAGTAATAGTTAAGGCGAATTATTGTCATAATTTAGTTTTCTTAAAAGCAAAATATAGGGAGTCTTTTGGAAAGTCAAACTTCTTGTTTTTTTATGCAAAACACGAACCGAAACCGTACCGAAACGGTGCTCCCCAAACCGAGGTACGAACCGAACCGTGGGCTAACTGAACCGTTGCACCCCTAGTCCAGACATCCCTCATGTTGGGTGTAAAACTCATCAGAACATGGAAGGCGGGTTCCTGTGAGGTTTTCTCCTCTGGGTTTTGTTGCCGCACACAAGTGCCTCTCATTTGGGTGGATCAGCCTGGTTGGTGAATGCAGGGCGAAGTGGGGAACAACATTTCCTGTCAGGATCCCCGATGGAGTGATAAGAGAACATGCTGGGTCCAAACCCTTAAGAATCATTTCACTTATGATACATGCACATCCAGATGTTTACTGTGTGTGTGCACATGAATGGGCTCCCATTTGTTTTTTGTTGAATATATCTAATTATAATTACAGAATTTTGTATTCCTGTCCATTTTTCTTTCTTTCTCAAAGCCTTGTGTTGAAGGGTATCCATCTTGTCTCTATTCTTGTTTCAAAAGCAACCAGAAGTTCTGATTATCACAAATTATCATTATTCATTTCAAAAATAATTGTCTTTGGTAGTAAAACTTTTTTTTACAAGTGCTGCAAGTTGGACACAGATGGAACTCTGTAATCTCACACATTATTAAAATATGAATGTTTACACAAAAAGTCACCACACCTTAAGGAAAAAAATCCCAAACAGAAATTAGACTCAATTCAGATTTCAGTGACGATGGTGACACCTCGCCATCCTGTGGGGAACTCAAAAACGCACCAAGAGGGAGAATTAAAGCGTTTTGGATGGAAGGCTCGGTTGAGGGCGGCGATGAGCTGCATGACTGGAACACAGACATTTGAATCAGGAGGCAGAGGGTTAGCGGCATCGTCTGCCTTCAGACTTCTGAATGAACTTCGGGGGCCACGGTCATGACCCATGCTGGGCCCCAAGAACATCGGCATAAACCCTTAGAAGCTCCCACCTCTCCACATTTCAGCCGCAGTCCTCAACAACTGGGGGAATTTCAGGGTGGCTGAGCATGACACACAAGGCGAGGTCTGGTGAACCTGGGGGTTTGTAGGCCCACGGGAGCGACCTTTGAGCTTTAAGGGACCATTTTTTCAATTACAATAAAGAAAACCCAAGCAACAGAGACACCAGCCCTGGGTGGAACCCCCCGAAAACAACTACACAAACAAACAAAACCAGAATCAACAACACAAACAAAGTCCTCTGAGTCTGAGATGATGTTGTCACGTGTGAGCACACCCTGCATCCACAAGCCCCGTCTCGCCGGTGCCACCAGAGGCTCATCTTGGTTTAACCATCAAGTAACTCACCAGATGTCCCCACGCTGTAAAAAAGTACCACAATAAACCGACTGATTTCTGTACTGCGCCTTTCTATTCTAGCAGCACTGCAGGGACCCAACCTGCTCATCAGGAGCAGTTAGAGGTTCATTCTCGTGCTCAAGGACACCTGGACACGGCCACCAGGGGAGGTGGGAATCAAACCAGCGACCCTTTGTTTGCTTGATGGCCCTCCACCGCTAAGCCACACCACCCCAAGTACTTGAGCATTCAAATATTGGGTGTGGGAGCTGACGCACGTGGGCATCTCTATAGCGACGTGACAACCATGACCTCTGCTGCGTTTCAGTCACACATGTGGCTGCATGATGACATCGCCTTGTCCTGGCGAGTGATAACCACTCGCATCACAACATTGCTGAGTGCAGTACTAATTTAAGAAAAGTTCTCCAGCAGTTTGAATGCTGCTGCTCTTCATGTGATCTGTTTTATTCTTGTCTTCATTCTAAAGGTTTTTGTTTGAAATAAATATTCATGATGGCATTTGAGAGCGCGCCCCCGTTAATGGGGAAGAGTAAACGGTAAATAGACTCAATTTTATAGAGCGCTTTTCTACCTTCGCGGTACTCCAAGCTCTTTACAGTGTCATCTCATTCACACACTGATGGTGGAGGCTACCATGCAAGGCGCCAACCTACTCATCAGGAGCAATTATGGGTTCAGTATCTTGCTCAAGGACACCGGGATCGGGGATCGAACCAGCAACCCTTCGGTTGCTAGACGGCCACTCTACCCCTGAGCCACGCCGCCCATCCAGAGTATCCAAAAATACTGAAATTCCTATTTAGCAGGCAAAGCAGGGGTGGATGGGAACAAGAAGAGAGCAGGAGGATTTTTTTCCCACACACCTTGAAAAAAAGTGGACATAATGGGAATAAAAAATAACTATCAAAGTCCAACTTAATAACTTAAGATACCGGAATACTAAAACACTGTACTTAGCAGCATCACAACAAAAGATTCAGTCCCATGACAACACCAGTTAGCCGTCCCCGTGTGGACTGGTCTGGCTGTGGGGTCTCGCTAACTAACACACCAAGCACGGAACGGTAGGTATCAAAATACTGATCTGAGGATTTGATGAATCAATAATGAACCTTTAAATGGAGATCAACACTGATTGGAAAATCGATATTTTAATCCCGGCCCTATCAGGAACTCATGATGACACATCGTCAAGCGTCTATCACCTGCTTTAATCAAACAACAATTCTCTTGTTCTTGAACTCACGTCGACTTCCTGTCCAGCAGGTGGTACCTTGAGGTACGTCAGCTCTGCCCCCTGCATCAACTCCAGCATGCGGTACAGCGACACCGCCAGGCAGAAGACTCCGCCCACCAACACAGCCAACACCCGGCTCTTCTTCATCACTGTGATGATGGAAAAAAACTGTTGCATCATGGGACATTATAGACTTTGATTATTAGGCTTCATGTCCTGTAGCAACACTTTGATTTCAATGTTTTAGAGAGTGAAAACAGCTAAATAATCATAGAATTAAGCATCTACATGCTAACACCTGCAGGTTGGAGTATGCTGTTATTGTAGCATGTTAGCAGGCTGGATCAGAAAAACAGTCAGAGCAGCTCCAGCTGATGGGAAAGATTCAAACATCTTTTCCATGAGACAAATTCACATGAAGAGGTGGCCCGGTGGGGCAGCGGTCCTCCCTGTGGCCCCCATCAAGAAGGTTGTGGGTGGAGCAGTGGTCCTCCCTGTGGCCCCCATCAAGAAGGTTGTGGGTGGAGCCCCGGCTGCAGCACGGGGTCTTTCTGGGTGAGTCTCCATGTTCTCCCTGTTCCTGCTGGGTTCTCTCTGGTACTCCAGCTTCCTCCACAGTCCAAAGACATCAAGAGGGACCAGGTTAATCCAGACTCTAAATTGACCGTAGGCGTGGCTGGGAGAGCCAATGGTTGTCTGTCTCTATGTGTTGGCCCTGCCATGGACTGGTGACCTGTCCAGGGGGAAGGCTGCTGGGATAGGCTCCACCCCCACCACCCTTAATAGGAATAAGCGGAAGACAATGGACGGATGGGGAATTCACATGCACATCGGAAGAAAAGTTGGATGTTGCGTTCGTAAAGTTCACAAAGTGGTTGAACCTTCCAGCAGAAACAGAGGTGTGTCTTTTCTCATCTCAAACGTTGAATGACATCAAGGTTAGCACTTCAAGTACACTGTAAGAAATGGGCGATGCCACTCGTCCTGACTAGAAATGCAACCACATTTGGACAAGGTGGATTGGGCTGTGACATCACCGCCGGCACAACGCCAATCAGTGACACCACACCCCTATCAATGCAAATTCAGACCCTGAAGGTCGTCACCAGACTGCGAGTGACACTTCAGGGCGAATCTACTTCGACCAACTCCATCATTCTGAAAACAATTTGTCTAAAAAGAGAATGTGCTGAGTGAGGCGGGGCTGAGGAGTTGTGATGTTGGTCACATGATCTGATCAGGGACAAACGAAGAGTGCCTCTGAGACATTATGTTCCCCAGGACACTTTGATTGACGCACTGTCCAACAAGTCAGACTGGCATCAGATGGTGTCTTATCTCACATTCTGATGATCAACGCTCTGATTAATCAATAAACTCACAAACAGCAAAAATAATGTGGACATTTTATTTGTTTAAACATCCGAGTTTTTGACAACTGCATCACCCGACCCTGGTCTCCCCTATCACCAAGTGCCCAGCAGCAGCAGTACTGCAGTAATACTGGACGCTGGCAGTGTGAGTAGTACAACGGCAGCCGAACAACTGATGACGGAAGATTCGGATTCAGACGCGACCAGATGTTCGTATAAAACTACAAACACGGGAAATTCCCGTCACTTCTCCGCCTCGGCCACTCACCTTCAGCGTCGAGGACACAATAATTCCAACTTTTAGCCGGTTAATGTCGCACCTGCCAAACTCCTGGAGCCGCTGGTCTCGCGCTGCTGTGAACCTCGCGTCCGCGTTCACCTGCTCCGTGATGTCATTGTCGTACGGTAGATTTGACAGACAAAAACAAAAAAAAAAACCTCCAAAACTCAACTATAAATGATTTGTGGAGTCACTGTGGCGCGAGCTCAGGGTTCTGCTGCGCCTGTGCACGAGTCTTTGTTGGACTTCCGGTTGAGTTGAGCTGACGCAGCACTGCAAACACTGCACTTCCGTTCTACAAGATAAAAAGAAACTTCTCCTGTCTGTCGGCGGTTGTGCGTGTGCTTATGTCTTTGTGTGTGTGTGTGTGTGTGTGTGTGTGTGTGTGTGTGTGTGTGTGCACGTGCAGTGTTCCGCATTATCACATATCAGGAGACCCAAGAACCATTAAGGGTTTTGTTCAATAAAATTGTTCAAGTCAAACCTCAACAGCGTTAAAAACAACACTTTAATCAAACACCACATGAAATACAAAACTCTGTGTGTGTGTGTGTGTGTGTGTGTTCACAGCAGTGCATTCTTGGCGTACGACAACAAACACAATGACTGATCAAAGGATGCTCTTAGCTCTGCCCATCCTGCCTCCAGTCGTGTTGAGAGGTGGAGCAATGCTGCCATGGCAACAGCATCCTTCGCCAACGATCGAAGGTGCAGCTTGAAACAGTGGAAACATTTTTTTAGATGGTTTTCAAAATCAAAGACTGACACAGTGACAAAAGCGTGCTCTGATTGGCTAACCTTCAGGAAAAGTGCCAGGTATGCATGAGCCAGGTCAAAGTCCCGCCCACTAGCCAACATACTGCCAATCATCTGAATGAAGGCCAGGAAAAGGTTGCTGGCTCCTCCCTCCTCTGATGTCAGACAGGTGAGCTCAACAGAGACAGTCGCCGGCCCAGAATCCTTTAGGATCTGCAGCGGCCGATCAACTGCAGTCAGATAGAGAGACAGAAACACGAAATCATGGAGAACCTTTGAGAGCACAAAGGTCAAATAAGAACTTTAGAGGACAATGATGACGGAACCCTTGGAGGAACTCACATGACAGCGTGTTGACGGACGCTTCCAGAGCCAAACTGAACTCCGACCTCTGAGACAACAAACCCCAGGTAACCAGTTTCGACTGAAACACACAGACAGTTGATATTAACCGTCATGAGGAACGTCACGTCTGCCATGTTGGCGCCAGTATGGCATTGGCTGTGTCTGACTGCTCTGAAGTCAGAGCGTGATTGCTATCTGCGGTCTGTTGATGTCAAGCTGCCTGGTTGCTTTGACTCCAACATCAGGTCAGCACCACCAAACCTGACGGAGTTGACAGCAGCATTGTGACTCCCTGTTACGATCAAATGTTCTCGTTCACAGAGAAACCCGAGGACGCCATGATGTCAAAAGACATACAGAACACAGAAGGAACTGATGTAAGAGTAGAAGGTCCAGTGCTGCTACCTGCTCCTCCTGCTCAGTTGACGTGGGTAACGTAAAGTGTGGCGTGAGGCCGGGCACGGTGGGCAGGAAGAACGGGGCAGAGGCGGCAGTGACAGGCAGCACGGCAGGTTTGTTCCTCCTCTGAAAAAACAGAACTTTTAAAGCAGCTTTTAACAGTCAGGCTTGGCTTTATTGATTGGTCAAGCTAACAATGCTAACTAGCTTGCTGCAGTTGTCATGTGACTGGCTGGCAGCAGCTGATGTCAGCAGGTTATCACCTTGATGTTGTCCAGGTGCAGCAGACTTTTCCAGCGGGACTCCGGCAACAGCGATAGAGTCACAAGCTCTGCTGCCATCTGCTCAGCTGACTGGTACACAAGATCAGCTTCCTGTGACATCACTTCCTGTTCAGCTCCATCCTCCTCTGTGACCCCTGGCAGTGTTTCCACAGCTGGTTGGTAGTCAGCTGGAAGGGGGCGGAGCCCCACTGGACCACACAGGTTCTTATTGGTCCTGAAGAGAAGAGCTGCCCTGTGATTGGCTGATACGCAGTGATGTCATTTCTATCGAGACTACATCATAACAGTCAAAGGTCACAGAATTCTTCGGGCTGATAGGTTCTGACCAGAGGTAAACACCCAAGCTGTCCACATGAGCTGTTGCCAGGAAGTCTCCAGTTGGTGACATAGACACACTCACTGGTGCCATGGCAACCAGAAAGCAGTCGACAAGGCTGAGAGGAGAAGAGGAAGAGGAAGGAAGTCCAATTTAATATTTAAGGAACAAGTTATGTGACACTGATGAGCATTTTAGAATCTGTTCCACTGTCACCATCCAGAGGGGAGGTCCCAGGTACGAATGGTGCAATCCATCCCCACGGTAACCAACCAGCGACCATCAGGGCTGAAAGTCTGAGGACACAGTCGCCATTAGCATGCTAACTTATACTAAGCATCTCAGGCCCCACCTTTCCTCTACCCACCATGTCATTGATGTTGCTGTGGTGACCTGCAAACTTTCTCACGACCCGTCTGGTTTCTACATCAACCACCAGCAGTGTGAAGTCATCCAGAGCTACTGCTAGCATACCGCTAACAAGAAAGACAGGAATATTCTGTTAGCATTCTGTCTCTGTGTAGCTCCATGCTCTCTGTTAGCTTGATGTCTTTGTGAAACTTCATGCTGAAGTGAACTACTTCAGTCTGTGTAGTTTTATACAAAGTGTTAGCAACCTGTTCCTGTGCAGCTTAATTCTAATAGTTAGCTACCTGTCTCGATGTAGTTTCATGCTAGCCGGAGCACAATTTAGTGTCAGCTCCTCTTCCTGTTTGCGGCTTCTGAAGCGCCAGATCTTGAGCTGCCTATCAGAGCCAGCAGTGAGAGTCAGCTGATTCAGGGAATCAGTTGCGATGCCTCGCACCACGCCTCTGTGAGCTAGAGGAGGGGTGGAGTCAATAACAGACTGAGACAGACTCCAACAATCATAGGTAAGAAACAGTTGACCTCACCAATTTCATCATCACCATAGCAACCACGGTGCAGGCCGGACTGCATATTGTAGACATCAACACGGCCACATGATGTGCCAATCAGAGCAAAGTTACCGCAGGATGTGACATTAACAGCCTGGCAACAGACACAGGAAGTGATGTCAAAGGATGTTGGGGGGGGGGGGATTTTACACCAAAAGCCACCTTGTCATTACCGTTGCTACGGTGTCCCTCTGGGCAACAGGCGGCAGTAGACGGTGAGCTCCCATGGTGCAACGCTGATAGTTCCATGTGGTGGTTGCTAGGCAACCACGATGACATCCTATGATGCTGTCCCAGTCAGACTGACGAGTGGCAGCTGTCAGTCAACAAACAGATAAAAGGAGTAAGACTCTGTGTGTGTCTGTCCTCCATCTCGCTCCTTCCTTTCTCCGTCCTTCTCTTTTCTGTCCGTCCTTTTCTCTCTACCTCCTTTCTCTCTCTGTCCCTGTCCTCCATCTCTCTCCGTCTCTGTCTCTCCTCCATCTCTGTCCCTGTCCTTTTCTATCTACCTCCTTTCTCTCTCTGTCCCTGTCCTCCGTCTCTCTCTCCCTCCAGCAGGTCAAAGCAGACATCCGTCCCCACTGATCCTGGATCTGCTCCACCTTCCTGCTGGTAAAGGACGGTTCTCATCTCGGCTGTCTCAGATCTTCTGTCTTGTGGGAAACTGGGATCATTTTTGTTGGGTTAGGTTTTTTTAATACACATAAGGGTGCCACTTTACTTGAACACCGCTGCATAAGAGTGACGTTACACTGTCCTTAACTTGACATAAAAACATCATGAAGGTGTCATAAATATCAATAGACAAGTCATAAACCTTTATGACCTCTGTCATGAAGGGTCATTAATGACAAGTTGACCCTGACCCTACAACCAGGACCACTTCTGGAAATGTCCCTTTTATTTATGTAAAGTTGTCATAATCAAGACAACTTCAACAATGTCAATTTGTCATGACAAAAAAGCGACTGACCCTTCATGACAGAGGTCATACATGTTTATGACTTGTCCATTGATATTTATGACACCTATGGTTTTATGTCAAGTTAAGGACAGTGTAACGTCACTCTTATGCAGCGGTGTTCAAGTAAAGTGGCACCCAAATAAAACTGACTTGACTCAAAGGGCAGGCCCACTTGTCTATGATGAGTCCTTCAGGCGCAGCCTCCATCTGTGTGAGAATTTCAGCTCTGACCTGAAGAAAATGCTGTGATGGCCGGAAGACGCAGCTCCTCGTATGCTACTTTCTTCCTCTGCTCCTTCTTCCTGTTGATGGAGCCTGCAGAGAGAGAGAGAGAGACACACACACACACACACACACACACACACACACACACACACACACACACACACACACACACACAGAGTTTTCAGGTAAAGACAGTTCTGACTGGTTGTTACCATGCCAACCAAATTAGAGAAAAGCTTCCGGCAAGTCTAAATGGAGTGTGGGGGAGAAAGGACTGACCGTGACCAAGGTTCTTGTTGAAACGCTCATGGACGGTGGAGAAGGACTGCAGTGTCCCGTCCTGACCTGTAGGGTACAGAAGACCTCCATCAAATAAACAGTAAATGTACAAATTATTATTCATGGAAGAAATCAGCAGATAAATTGAGAGATCCTAGAAAGAACAACAAGCTTCACTGAGCCACGTGCTCATCATTTACCAGCACTAAGGATGTTTTTGCCATCGTTGCCATGGTGATGAATAGTTGTGGGTGGGGAACTATGGCCCTGACGATTCCGCAGTAATCTTGCTCCGCCCCCTTCCTTGTCAAATATCCATACCTTAAAGAGAGACAGAGCGTCAACATGTTAACCAATCATAGGCCAGCATTCAAGCCACATTTACAGTAGTGTAGACAGTAAAAGTCACATGACACAAGATGTCTGTCAAATCTAACATGTACAGTCATCTTGTTGCTATGACGACGACTTTAAGTCTCACCTTGATGGCATTGTCGGCTCCATTGGTGACCAACAGTGGCTCTCCATGCAGGAAAGTCGCTGCTGCGATGGCTGTGCTGTGGGCGTGTCTCTGCTGAGCAACCAGCTGACGGTGCTCCAGATCCCAGAATGCAATGTGGCCCTGAGGACTGCCGGATGCCATGACGGGAGGCCCATCTGATGACAGTTTGAAAGCCATGAATGTCAACACACAGTGAAGAAGAAAGGAAAATAAGAATGCTGGTCAGCAGGAGCTGGACGCCACCCGTGACCTCCCTCACTCCTCTGTTCCACCACTGAAGAAGAAAACCATGGCAGTTTGGGTCTGATAAGGGATTTCCTCTGGTGTCCTTTGTTTGAACTTTCTGGGTCTTGTCCTCATCATCCCTCTGTAAGGTCAAGAGCTGATCTGACCCCTGGGCAGAGATGGCAAAAGTACCCAGATTCCTTCCTTGAGTAGAAGTACAATACCTATGTAAAAATATGACTTGAGTAAAAGTAAAAAGGACAGGCTCTGAAATGTACTCAAAAGTACTTTTAAAAGTAAAAAGTATTTCTATTGCACGATTCACTTGCTGCAAAGCTGTTAAACGCAAGATAATTGATATAGAATCTACTTTAGCAATGTTACTGTTCGAACAACCGCGACCTGCCTCGTACCTTAAGGTACTTCACGATATCGTCCTAGGAATTTGTACTGCACACTTAAGGTTGACGCATCACACTTCTGAACATTGAATTATGGACCAGGATTGGCTTCTAAGCTATGATGTCACAAATCATGCACACACACAGCCAGTCGTTTCTCCTGGCGCGCGTGTACGTGTGTGTGTGTGTGTGTGTGTGTGTGAACATAAAGTAACTATTATATAACTATAACTAGTAATGTGTGTAACTAGTACATATAAAGTACCAATATTTATGTTGAAAATGTAACTGAGTAAAAGTAAAAAGTCGTCAGAGAAATAAATACTTCTAAAAGTACAAAGTACCTGAAAAGTCTACTTAAGTATAGTAATGGAGTATTTGTACTTCGTTCCTTGCCATCTCTGCCGCGGGCCTTGACCTGAGGCTGGGCGTGAACCTGTGGGGTCGTCCATAAGTTCTTTTCTGATCGTACATTTGTAGTCACAACCCTCACTGACAGTGAAGCTGACGCTCACGACGCCAGTGTTGTCGAGGTCAGGGTTCCCACTCTTTCCCTGAAATTATTTTCCAGGACTTTTTCAGCCGCTACAGAGACGAGTTCTTACGTCACACACTACTACCTTTTTCTACAGTGGTAACTTGCATTTACCAGATTGTTGCCATGTTTGTTCCTCATACATTTGACGTGCAGTCTGTGTCTGGAACTCAGAGCAGAGAGGAGGAACAACCTCACACTCATGGACCGACACCAGCGACACTTGTCAACTTAGAGTCGCTAGTTTAGTCCCTAAGCACTAAATCCTTAATGGCGTCTGAAAAGTCGCTAAATCCAGCGACAAAATAAACAGTGGGAACCCTGCAGCTGCTTAGCTGTGTTTGGACTGTGTTTATGCAGGGTGTGACTGGCAGGGCCTGATATTACTAGCAGGCCTGTTTATGAGGGGTGGAGGTCGGATGTCCAAGGTTCGCTGTGTGGTGAGGCTGAGTCAGCTCCCCTCAAACATCTAACCTCGGCAGGATCGAAATACCACGCGACCTGTTCTGAAAGCCAGTGAGCTGATTGGTCCCCAGTCCTGCACGAAACTCATCAGTGTCTCGTCCAGTCGAATGTTATGAAGGATGATGCGACCTGTTGCCGTGCCGATGCCAACCACGTCCACAGCGGGACTCTGAGAAAGGAGGTTTTCATGTGATCAAAACACGTGACATGTGACTACTTTAATTCATTTAAAAGAAAATTTATTGTTGTGAATCTCCTTATTTAATATGAAACATCTGGTTCTGGTTTAAACACAAAGGCTTCGAGACAAAGTTGAGCAATACGTTTAAATCTAGAAATGAAAATGACTCATTGTGAGGGTCGCCTTGTTTATATTTGATGCAGAAAGAAAGTAAACAACTAAAAGACTTGATGATGGATAAATCAAAACATTGAAACAAACTTAATGAGACTCACCTGCTGCAGAACAGTGACCCCTGCTGACCAGCCCGAGAAGGTAAACAGCAACTTGCTGAGCAGAGAAACAAACAACAAACCTGATTGACTTAAAACAGCGACAGTACCTGTGAATGAAGATCCACATTAAAGCCGAAGGTCCATTTCCATTTCATCAAACCGGCAGATTGAACTTCTTCAAATACAATCAATTAAAAACAAACAAACCAAAAACAAAAGCGCTCCTGACATCGACATCAATTTTGGATCTGATACTTCCCTAAATGCATCAGGTGGCTGCTTTCATGCTGCTGGGAGAATGTTTGTTGGTCAGTAACGACTGTGTTTGAAGGGTTGGTGGCACGCCTTCATTGCTGGTAGTCGGACAAATGAGCGGTCGTTTATGAGCTTGAAGAAACATTGCACCATTTTTGACTTCACAATTTTTTGAGACCACAGATAATCTACCAACCCCCCAAACTAGTTAGCTAGTTCGCCATGCTGACCTGGTTTTGATGTTCCAGAGCTGCAGTGCACCCTGGGAGCTTCCCAGCAGCACCTTGTTCAAGTAGGTACTGGGATGCATCATTGCCGACATGTCAAAAGTCATGGGATCAAACTGCAGCCGCAGGTAGATGTCTACAGCAAGAGGAAGCAAAGAATGATGGGTAACAGGTACATCCAGGAGCTGATGAAAGTCAAAGAAGCTTCATCCCACCTCCCTCCTGGACATCCCACACAATGACATCACCACCGCTGTCAGCAGAGATCAGCTGATCACCCAGAGGAAGCAGCAGACGCACTTCGTGTTTGTGACCATGGTAGGACATAACCACCTGTATGGAATGGGAGCACTTTAAGGTTTTCTGATGGTTGTCAAATTGTGTTCATTGACAAACAAAATTGAATAACTTGTTCAGATTTACAGTTCTGATCGTCCCCATTCTTGGGACGTCACCTGACCCATGAGCACCAACCACAATCCTCAGCAGATTCCACGAGCGGCACCAATGACTTCAATCTTCATGGTTTGCCAATGGACAAAGGTGAGAAAGACTCAAGAACATTGATGAGACGAAAGACTCACCCCGATGTAGAACATCACTGTTCTCACACGGAACCACAGGACAGATGTCTTATCTACTTGCCTCTTTGTTTCTGGCGAAGGCACTGATGACACGTCCAGCGGCGGCGAACACCAGCATCCTGTCTGCCGCTACACAGGTGATATCATCTGACAGGCTGTTACCTAGGCAGCCACCGCATGACATCACACCACATCAACCAATTAGAGAACAGTACTTCCAGGACGTGTAGTCAAAACAATTTTTAAAGATACTCACTGATGGCGATGATCCCCAACCGCTTGACCTGAATAATCAATTTTTCAATCATCAATAAGGGTTACATAATTAAAGGGCTCAATTAGTAACTCAAACAGATTAATAGTCAACAGATCAACACAGATCAAAGGGCTTGTTAATATTCGAACAAACACACACAGTTTTCAAATCCATACAGATCGATCACTGATTGATTGACGTATTAATAGGACTGATTAGTTATCTTTCACCAACACAGAAGTGGACTGATCGCCGTGTGGGCAGACTGATCAGCAGGTACCCACAGAGGCATCGATCACCATCGGTTCTTACGTTGTACGTGTAGAAGCGCGTGCCCACTGCCGTTACCAGGTAAAACTCGCGGTGCTTCTGATGGAACCTGAGCACGTGCGGGACGTGACTGGAGTACAGACCCAGGACCCGGAAGCCCGAGAACAAAGAGCTGCCGCCGGCCGCCATGGATCCGGTACCGACTGTCGATTTTACTCTCTGAACCCAACCACCGTCACTCCTCACACACAGAGAACAAGAACGCACATGGAGGTCGGGGAATGAGTTCGACCGGAAACTACCAACGACAATACGAAAGTTCCGCTGAAAGGAAAAACTTTGGTTCCTACCAAAAACAAATCAGTTTTAAAAAGTAGCGGCAGAACCTGCAGGCGCACCCCCTAACGAAGGTGTTTCTGATGGAGAGAATATTTACCTCAACCGAAGGGCAATGTTATCGTTTTGGTGGTTCGAAGGCTATCACGTGTTTATTTTGTAGTATTTATTTTATTCGTAGTGCCCGTTGATCGAGAACCATTCAAACCATGGATGCCGCCATGTTGGAATCTTGACGAGCCACGAACCCTCGAGAATAAACACGAATTTAATGATTCCGACCTCAGAAGATGATCAGGTGACTGGTGGCAAACACCGGGTTTAGGGCTCTCACCACAATATAGAAAACAACTCAAGTGTAACAACACCAGTGTCAGTAAAACTACAAATGTTGAACTGTTGAACGTCATCAGCGGCTCAATTACTCTGTTCAGTGACGGAAGTGACGAATTAAAGCTGAAGTTACATGTTTTTGAATGTTTCCTCGGTCTGAGAGCAGCTTCACCAACCAATCGCAGCAGCCTGGCCGTCATTAATCCTGCCCATCCCACTGAGGAGATCAGGTAGCCCCGCCCACTACCAATGTAACTACTGGTCACAAATTATTTTGGAAAGCGAATAATTTATTTTTTGGTTGGAATATTTATTGACCACATAATCGCTCCTAAATCTACATAGAACTTTTTTTTTTACAACTTTATACAGATGAAACAAGTGAAGGTTCCAAAAACCAAAACATCGTAATGACTTCATGCTGGAACAGGAACTGACATGTTCCATGGTGACACACCACAACACTGTTTGAAGGCAGGCGACAACATGAAGTGATAAAAACTCTCAGTTCAGTCAACAAGTGGGGAGTTTTCAACTTCTGCAAAGGTACGCGACGCTAAGCTAAGCTAAGCCAAGCTAAATTCTGTCAGTCCACTCATTTTCAAGTTTTTAAAACATCACCATGACAAAAGATTTCCTCTTTTGCAAACATAATATTTACTCATCACAGTGAGTGCGTCAATGGTATCTTGTTGCCATGGTAACAAAGTGACAGAAAAAATGCAAGCCTCTATACAGGAAGTGATGCTGTGTCTCCATGGCAACACCTTTAGCTGGCCTTGCTCTCCAGCAGCAGGAGCCTCAGCAGCGTCCGAGCGGCAGCCAACAGAGCCCCGTGGAGGGCAAACTGTGCCACCAATGCTCCAAAGCCACGGTAAAACCCTGCCAGGCCCTCTTTGCGCCGGATGGCATGAATGCAGTCGGAAAAACCGTCGTACTGTGTGTTGACTGGCAGCACAAGGGGACTGCCGCCGTTGCCTGTGGGGACCACTCCGTCTGTAGCATCAATGATGGTGCGTGTGCCCTGCAGGCCAAGGCGATGCAGTGCTGTTTCCAGTGGGAACACAACGATGTCAGCAACCACGGATCCCAACCATGCCGCCACCAGCTCAGGGAAGTAGACGTCTAGTGGGTTAGATGGGTCGGGGTGGCGCTTCTGGCCCCGCTGGTGTAGCCACAGTGCCACACGCTGCACAGAGGCAGCCAGGGCGTAACGCAGGACAGCGTGCAGTGCTGCAGGAAGCAGCAGGCAGCTGAGAGGAAGAAGACGGCGACTGTGAGGCGCACCGACACCCAGAAGACGAGCCAAACCTTCACGAACACAATCCAGCAGCCCCGATGACGAGTCGTCCCGCACAATCTCACTCTGTGGACCAATATGGGAGCATGATGGGAAAAGTATGCAGCTGTCCACAAACTCACAACAGCCATCTTGATTTCAGATTTCATGACTTTTCATCATTTTAGAAGTGATTTCTTGAGCTGATAAATTAACTGATCAATCATCAATAATCAGACCTGAACGGTCTCGATCAGGCTGGAGCAGTAGAACGGAAGAGCCACCACAGCCGTTAACCTGCAAACAACAGGAAGGGTGACGTCAGACTCAGTGAGGTCACTGGCAGCAGCAACAACAACAACAGCAGCACAGAAATGGACCCTTTGAGAAGCAAATGTCCAGCCAGCTGCTTCCAGCTCCACCGGTGGGGGATCTCTCTGCAGACAAAGCACAGCCACATATTACTGCTACTTCACTGCAGTATCAGAGCAGTATCTAAGTGTCATTGCAGTAACACAAGTAGCTCAATATCGCATGTCACTATATCACAGCAGCATTACTGCAATGTCAATATTACTAAAGTGTCACTGTATTATTACTGCAGCACTGGCCGAGTTGGTGGTTACCGTGGCAGCGGCGTGAACTCACTGATGATCCCCTCGGCGCCAAGTGTGACACCGTGCACGATGAAGGTGCTGCCCATCCCCTTCCACAGTGCCTTGGGACCCTGCACATCCCAGTTACATTACTGATACCTGCCAGTACACATATTGATACTTGGGCATGACTGACAGGTGGGTGTTACCTGAGCCTTGGTAATGGCATACATGACAGCAACAGCTGTGAACGGAGTCAGGTGGTAGCAGCGGCCATGGTAGTTGACCTGAAACAATCAGCCAATCAGATAGCGGCAGGGGACAGCTAGTCATACAGAATAAAATGCTTTTTCATTAACAATCAATATGATGTTATTGTTATGGAGACGACCTAAGCTGATTGAGACAGATTGTTCCTGGACCATTACTGTTGGAAACTGGGCGATTGACAGCGAGGCGTTGAGGTAAAGATTACCTGACATTGACGGCGGAAGACGATGCAGGGATGAGCGAGGACGTTCTCCGTGAACAGACTGTAGACACACACACAGGCGTTATCAGGTGTCAGTTCAGGCTCAGACGTTCCTGATGGTCCAGTCTGATCAAACCCCTTAAACTGACTTGGATTTACAACATCAATCAACTGTTTCATTCAGGGACTTCATGTCACATGATCATCATCCATGTCTCTGAGTGGTCACGTGATAGAACATAGGACCCGACCTGACGAGTCCAATTCCGAAGCCGGCAAATCGATTCAGCTGCTCTGTAAGGACAGGAGACAAATGTCATCAACACATGAACACAACAACTCGTTGAAGATTTACTTTTTATCATTGAAAACTAGGCCTGTTGACATGGTTTACACTTTGTCTCTCTCTCGTTTTTTCTTTTTTTTTTACATCTTATTGATCCTTCATATTAAAAACAGAATCTAAGGAATGTCCACATATTAATTAGCAATCAAAACCAACATTAAATGTTTGGCTTATTGGCTGTAGTTAGCATTGTGAGAGCACTAATCTTCTTATTAACTTAACTAGCACAGTTAACATAAAGAACATTCTTATGAACTAAATTAGCTGTCATTGTCAATGACAGCACTCCAGTTCTCACTAGCTTAATAAGCCCAGTACTTGTAAGTAGCTTTCAGATTCAGTTTCATTAAACTTTATTTTCCCCGTGGGGGGCAATAAAGTGAGCAGAGAGCAGTTGGTTTCACAACAACAACACAACAAGTTACATTTGTTGAAAGCTTAACTGGGATAGTTAGTTATATCTGTAGTTAGCTTCCAACATTAGCACACGCAGGCTAATAGCCCGGAACAGCCGTTAGCTTGTTCAAACATTAGCTTCCGAGCTAACATCCTCCCTTCCTGCGCACCGATCTACCTGCAGGCGGGACGCCGGGCTGCGGAGTGTCCCAGCCTTCTGCGGCTCCGGCCCCTCCCGATTCTCCTGGCGGCTCGTCGTACAGCGGTGTCCGCTCTCCGGTGTATAGATTTCGGCTGCCGGGGATGTCCGGAGGCGTGGTGACCCAGTGGTGGTGCTGCAGCTCCGCGGGGCCTCCGGCGCTCCTCACAGGGTAGCCAGCTCCATAGAGCGGGTCATCGCGGCCGCGGTAGCCGATCCCGTCGAAGCTGTCGGGCCGTCTGGCCGCCATCGGAGGGTCGGTGAAGGTTCGAAGTGGAGAAGAACCGAGACAAAGAGCCGGTCGCAGGATATCGACGTCCTGGTACAACAACTGGGTTAAATTTTGTCTGGGACTGATTTGACCGCAGCACGACAGCAACCTGTGACCCGGAAGAGCTGCCGCCGCCCCGGGACACTCGCACGCGGTCCTATGTGTTTATCTTTGTGAGCGAGAACAATTTCGTAATGTGTGGAGACAATATCAACTTTACATAACAAAGCCATAGCTAACATTATTAACTCAGACCCCAGAGCAACTGAACAGTCGCTTCCAGTAGGGAGAACTCCAGTTCCATCTTTAAATCCTTCCGCAGCTTCCAGTCGGAGGGGAGGACCAACAGAACTGATGGGGCCGAGAAGATGGCGTCACGGCTCGCCTCCCGAGTGCTTGAGATGAACTCACCTGTGCTGCGTCCGAATTGCCAAGTGGCAACCTACGTCCTACTCCTACAACCTAAACACGGCGGCACCATTCAGACACCCTAGAAGGTTTGTTGGTGAAGCACGACCTCTGCTGGCAGAGCACAGATACCACAAATAGGTAGACAGCACCAACGAAAGCCCCACCTGCTGGCCTGACTGTGGTACTGCACTCCACTCTGAGCGCACCGTTCACTCATTCTCTATTATTAAGCACTATTATGCAGCCCAGTCGCCTGAATGTTGAGCTGACGCCATCACTCTAGCAGACCTCGATGGTTATTACTAGCATTTGTAGTTTTTATTATATTCTTGCAATCATACGCATCAATTCTTCAAATCCAGTCCTTAGAGACATCAACTATAGAACGTTTATTCCAGGGCAGCTCAGTGTTTTCTGAATGTAGTGCGTTTTAGGTCAAGTTTAGATCAAACATACAGGGAGGCATGTGGTTTTAATCGTGAGAGAACAGAACACTTGTCCCCCCTCTCTGCTGTCCTGGAGTGGCAGGGCAGGGCCATTTGGTTGCATTTGGCTGCCGTCATGTCTGCTAACCACCAGATGTCACTGTTTTGTGTTTGATTCTTCAACACCCCAAAACATTTCCGCTACAATCAGGAGGAACCTTCCAAAGCCTCGTGGGGCTTCATTTGCCCAACCCTATCCAAGGGTCTGACGCTTGCAGATGTCATTTTCTCTGGTGAGAATATTTGGTCACTGAGTTGTACTGGCATCTCCTAAGTATCCTGACCTTCAACTTTACTCTGTTGACCTTTGCCCAAGTTGTTTTCCAAAAGCATTAGTTCTTGTTCCACTGGTCCAACAAACATCTTGACCTCAGAAATTCCACCCATCCATCCATCCATCATCCCTCTTCTCCTGTTCAGGGTGGTGGGGGTGGAGCCTGTCCCAGCAGCCATCCATCCATCCACTCATCCATTCATCCCTCCACTCATCCATCCATCCCTCCATCCCTCCATGTTCCCCCTCTTCTCCTGTTGAGGGTGGTGGGGGTGGAGCCTATCCCAGCAGCCTTCCCCCTGGACAGGTCACCAGTCCATGGCAGGGCCAACACATAGAGACAGACAACCATTGGCTCTCCCAGCCACGCCTACGGTCAATTTAGAGTCTGGATTAACCTGGTCCCTCTTGATGTCTTTGGACTGTGGAGGAAGCCGGAGTACCAGAGAGAACCCAGCAGGAACAGGGAGAACATGGAGACTCACCCAGAAAGACCCCGTGCTGCAGCCGGGGCTCCACCCACAACCTTCTTGCTGGGGGGCCACAGTGAGGACCACTGCTCCACCCACAACCTTCTTGCTGGGGGGCCACAGTGAGGACCACTGCTCCACCCACAACCTTCTTGCTGGGGGGCCACAGTGAGGACCACTGCTCCACCCACAACCTTCTTGCTGGGGGGCCACAGTGAGGACCTCTGCTCCACCGGGCCGCTGATCTACCTCAGAAATTCAGACAGAATTACACCGATATCTGAGATCAAGTGATGCCTGCCGGGCCACCGCCGCCTTCACACCAGACAGGTTTTCTATCAATGACGTTTGAATGCAAGATGGACGTGTGCTTTTAGTTCAAAAAAATTACTCTTACTTCAACCCAGAGAGGAAAAATGATTGCAACTCTGAAGTGTCATACAGGTGCAAAGGTGGAAGAGAAGGAAAAACAGTGTCAAACATCTGCACACATTTTGTCTCCTGCACTAGTGCAGGTAGTGTGTCCGTGTTTTTCTTTCTCTGGAATCCAGGAAGCAGAAATGATCCAAGCCATTGGAACAGTTCATCGTTTCGCAGCGTCTCCTCATTCAGATCTGATGCTCCTCTTCCCTAATAAACAATGACATCACTGTTTCTTCATCAACTTTATTTGTTTGTTTCCAAGTTTCCAGCATTCTGACAGCAATATAAACACTTTCACAGACAATTCAAACAGAAATCACATTGCAATGGAGACGAGTCCACACCACAAGTCTGGTGACCTGATGAATCGCTGTGAGAGGAAAGCAGAAACAGTGACAAGGATCTCTCCCTGCCGCCTGATTGGTCCATTCAGTAAACTCACAGAAGGAGGATCATTCCATCATTCCAACACTTCCTGTCACAAACACGCGAAGGACGCCATGTGCACGCTGCCTCTATCAGGTCCATTAAGGCAGCAGGTGTGGAGGTTAAGGCCACTTCTTCATGACACGTTTCATACCCGAGCTCTGATTGGCTGGCTTACCGGCCACGGTAACCGTCAGTGTGTGGGTGTTTCCATGCTGATTTTCTTCGTTTACAAAGAAAATAACATTTAATCAGTTTAAGAATTTATAAAATATCTGATAATCAATAAATTAAACTAATAACTTCAAAACTACTGTGATTGGCTCGTCCTCATAGCTAATAACGAAACTAAGATGTGGGTACAAGTGTGCTAATGCTTTGGCTAGCAAGGGCTAGCGCTAATCTTCCAGTCGCCGTTGCATCAAACAGGAAATGAGAAGAGGCTCCGAGGTGATCTGACCTCTGATTGGCTGTCTCACTCGCCATAGTTTCCTCACAAAGAAATAAAAGTTGATGTGTGATGTTTGATAAGATCCATCTATGTCTACATGTTACCATGGTAACCATTTCTTTATAATTCTGTGTTTCGATAAGCATGTTGGCTAACATGTGACCAAAGTGTTAGCATTTATTGATTGTGATTCAGAAAATTAAAAACCAACAAAACAGACTAGCACACAAGCTAATGGCAGTGTTCAGTGATATCTACAACCACCGCCTTCCGCCAGCTGAACAGGAAGTAGCCCATGCCGGCACCTGCTGCCACAGCGATGCAAAGATAGCCATTGTAGGTCATGAAGACAAGCATGAGGAAGTAGCTGACAACCACCTGGATGATGTGCAGCAGCGTCTGCAGGAAGTGGGCGGGGCTTAGCATCCGCTGTCTGAGAGGATGAGGAAGCAGTTTTCTATTAGTATTTGTAGTACCAATCCTTCAACAGACGAGCAACACTTCACATGAGCATGTGACATTTAATCTTTTTTTTATGGTTTGCGTTAAAATCTCAACCTACTGCTGAAAATAGCAGTAAACTCATTTTACTCATTAAAACATTTTCAGATTTGTGGCACTTCATTTGAATGGGACTCTTTAATGCTAGCTTTAGCGTAAATAAATTGAGGCCCATGACCAAGATGGATAACACAAGACTACTGCAGCGCTAAGAGTAATGAAGATGTAAAATGTTTAGCTTTACTAGCTGCAATGCTAACGCTTCACATTTTTCACTTTAACAACGTTGCAATTAACATCTTACTTCGCCAGGAGACAGATTTCCTTAGCCTAGCTAGCACTCGCAGCGCCAATGAGAGTCTTCAAAATTTTATGTTGGGAGTGTGTTGTTGTGTTCGGGTTCATGAGTGTGGAAGGCAATTTTGACATTACCTTCAGCATTAGCATTAGCATGAGCTCATACCAGAACCCAACCACAATCAGTTACCTGAGACTGAATCCTTTAATTGTGGTGTGAGTAAAACAGGAAGCTTGTCAAGAGATTTTTTTATATTATCATTTTAAAATGTTGACTTTCAATGAGAAATTTGCTCTTACACTTTGTCTTATTTCATATTTCTTAAAGTCTGCACTTTTCTAATTATTATAATTTGTCATTTCTTACTTTATAGTACTTCAAGAGCTTTAAAACTGTAACAACAGAATTTCCCCCCGGGATTGATTAACTATTCTGATTCTGAAACAAATTTCTCATGGGACGGCCCGGTGGAGCAGTGGTCCTCCCTGTGGCCCCCCAGCAAGAAGGTTGTGGGTGGAGCCCCGGCTGCAGCACGGGGTCTTTCTGGGTGAGTCTCCATGTTCTCCCTGTTCCTGCTGGGTTCTCTCTGGTACTCCAGCTTCCTCCACAGTCCAAAGACATCAAGAGGGACCAGGTTAATCCAGACTCTAAATTGACCGTAGGCGTGGCTGGGAGAGCCAATGGTTGTCTGTCTCTATGTGTTGGCCCTGCCATGGACTGGTGACCTGTCCAGGGGGAAGGCTGCTGGGATAGGCTCCACCCCCCCCCCCGGCAACCCTTAACAGGGTAAGCGGTAGAAAATGGATGGATGGACATTTCTCATGTAACTTACTGTTTCATTTCATTAGGAACACGAATAATTGAAAGAATAAACTAATGAACTATATTAGCATCAGCATTACTGGCAGTAAAGGCTGCATTTTTACAATTACCAGCATTGCACGTTCAATGCAAATTCCATGAGCATTGCTATTAATATTTCTGGCATCAACGTCATTAGTGTGAAATCATGATATCAGATATCCTAGTAACATCCATAAAAAACATTAAAAGCTGTTTGCATAAGAAATAGAAACCTACCCAACAGTCTTGTGTGTCTCCATCAGCACCGTCCCATCGGTCCCTGGGAGCGGCATGGAGTTGTAGCGCACGTTGACCTGACTGCGGCGCAGCAGAACTTCACGACCAATCTTCAGGCCCTCATAGAGGATGGCCAGCAGGAAGACGCCGATGCAAGCCCCCACCATCTCTGATCGGACAAGAGGCCAGAAACACAAAATTAACCACACTGTGAGGTAATAACTAGATATGAAACACTAAACATGAACGGAAATATTCAAGCATTGATATGAGATGTAATTAGAATGACAGAAATGTCAGTAAAAAGTGGGAAATGTATTCGCCTGACCACCAGGGGAGTTGATGAGCAGTCCGCTGAACAGCAGCTCCACATCTTTGTAGCCAAAGTAAAAGGTCATCACCTAGGCAACCACAACATCAGCATACTGCTCACAAAGTCTGTGGTTACTCCAGATCAGCATTTTTTAGCACTACATGCTAAAAATGAAACCTGTCCCTTACCATCCCTCCATGGTTCCCATCATGCCCTCCTCCTCCCACGTGGTCGTGGCTGGTGCTGCTGGGCGTGGCCATGGTGTGATGGTGGTGGTGGGAATGGTCCATCTGCATGGTGCTGTGGTTCATAGCTTTCCAGGGAAAGAGAGATGCTGTCAGATCACCACAAGGAATGCTGCTCAAGTCTTATTTTTGTAGTTCACTGATGTCATTTCCTGTGTGGCTTCAGCTGTTCACTTGAACGGTCAGACACGCTGATCACATGTCCATGTCCTTTTCATACACGCGTGTTCTAAATGTGACAACCATCTTGATATTGAAGTTGTCACATTTATTTAACCTCAATGAAAAAAGAAGCTAAGAAGCTTGTAGGAATGCGTTAGCGACGAGTCGTCCTCTGAGAAGAACAATCACAACAGATAAAAAAGGAATCGGGATTAAGATGAGTCATCATCGACAAACCATCCTAGTGACATCATCACTACGAGGATGAGTTGACAACTTGATTTAACATCATTTGAATTTGACCTACGACAGCTTTTTATAAATACCATAACTGATCAATCAGCATGACCTGATCAGCTGACTGGATCAGAAGAACTAATAAATGAATCTCAATCAACGTCATCACATCACGATAATAGAAATCTTCATCGTCCCCTACCTGACCGCCACCTCGTCCTTTGACCACAAAGACTGAGAATGATGACATCACAGTGGCCAGCTGGCCTCCACTCTGGCCGTAGCCATGGTAACAGCCTGACCACATCAAGCAGATCCCTGCTGTAATCTGATTGGGTCTGAGGCCCCGAGGATATGAGAGGCAGGACCAGCCAATCAGAGCACAGGGAGGGGCCGCCTTTCACTGGCTAATTAACACTATCAAGAATTTCAGCAGTTGCCATGGCAGTGCCTCTGGATTCGACAACAGTTAGCATGCTAGCTAGCACAAACAATCTGACTGAGAATCAGTCCCTCATCAGACATCTGACGCCGTTTAACCTCCATCCCTCCATCCATACATCATCCATCCATCCACCCACCCACTTATCCATGTTCCCCCTCTCCTCCTGTTCAGGGTGGTGGGGGTGGAGCCTATCCCAGCAGCCTTCCCCCTGGACAGGTCACCAGTCCATAGCAGGGCCAACACATAGAGACAGACAACCATTGGCTCTCCCAGCCACGCCTACGGTCAATTTAGAGTCTGGATTAACCTGGTCCCTCTTGATGTCTTTGGACTGTGGAGGAAGCTGGAGTACCAGAGAGAACCCAGCAGGAACAGGGAGAACATGGAGACTCACCCAGAAAGACCCCGTGCTGCAGCCACTGCTGACATACGGGCGGCACTGCTGACATACGGGCGGCACTCCTGACATACGGGCGGCACTGCTGACATACGGGCGGCACTGCTGACATACGGGCGGCACTCCTGACATACGGGCGGCACTCCTGACATACGGGCGGCACTCCTGACATACG
Source organism: Aulostomus chinensis (assembly GCF_037954235.1). Classification (NCBI taxonomy): domain Eukaryota; kingdom Metazoa; phylum Chordata; class Actinopteri; order Syngnathiformes; family Aulostomidae; genus Aulostomus; species Aulostomus chinensis. Next base: position 174,227 of record NC_141338.1, read on the forward strand.
GGCGGCACTCCTGACATACGGGCGGCACTGCTGACATACGGGCGGCACTGCTGACATACGGGCGGCACTGCTGACATACGGGCGCCACTCCTGACATACGGGCGGCACTGCTGACATACGGGCGGCACTCCTGACATACGGGCGGCACTGCTGACATACGGGCGGCACTGCTGACATACGGGCGGCACTGCTGACATACGGGCGGCACTGCTACTCCTTTCCACTGTTCTAGTGTGTGTGTGTTGGAGGTGAACTGAGGGGTGGTTGTGGGTTTGAGGGAATGCTTTTATTTGTTGATGTGCAACAGGTTGAGTTAAACATGTATTTTTTATTTAAAGATACAATTTGACTGATCGTGACCAACGCCATGCGGACCTGGCGCCTCTCCCAGTGATCGATGTTAAAGGGTTCATTAATGAGGGATTTGGTTCAGTAAGATGACGGAGGCGGACACACTGCTGGTATCTGAACTTTGCCATAGCACCGCATCATTTTCTGATGGCGTGCCGGTCAAAACACCAGCTGAAAAATGTCACACTCAGCCATTTTCTTGATTTGATAAGAGCAGTCTTGAACCTGGCTGTAATCCTCCACAGCCAATCAGAGTGAAGGAACACCAGGCCTAACTACGCTGACTGACCTTTGACCTCTGAAACGTCGACACTTTTGCGGTGCCAAGATCGATGTCACAAGTTTAACAACATACTGGAGGTCATGTGACCCAATTCTTCTTTGAATAGAAAACAACCACCTGTTTCTCATTGAAGTTACCAACATATTTGTTTTCCAGCATCAGCAACATTCACTCAAGTTTGTAGTTTTTATTCACAAGGACAAAATGTTGAACAGCATCCCAGCGATGAACGCACGAATCCCTGTTTGACAGGAAACCCTTCACACCACTGGTATTCATTCATCCCCGCCAACAGGCCCTCAGACTGGAGACGCTGTTACCAGGAATGAACTACAAATGTTCTCAGCACATTCAAGAAGAACCTTGAGCACATCATGATAAGCGCGTGCACTTGTTGTGATTTGGAACCGAACGGGTTTAGACTTCCTGGTGTCGCTGCAGGTGAATCAACCACCAGCGACCCGGCAGGTCCGGTCCAAGACGCTGGTTCGAACCTCGTACGTGCAGGTTTCGAGCTGCACGCAGGCCAACTTTGAACTGGAACGTTTACCGAGCAGATTCGCGGGGGTGCCCGTCAAGCGCGAGCGTGTAACTGCAGAGGTCACTGACCGCTGGGACACGTACTCACCGGGGAACCTCCGAGAATTCTTCTGCTTCTTTTCCTCCCTTTCGGCTTCGAAACATGAAGCTCAAGAAAATCAAAAGCAAGAAGAAAAGAAAAGGAAGATGTCGAAGAAGAAGACGCGTCCCCTCCGCTTCTCCTCGCCGCCGTCTCCCTCTCTGCTCCGCTCCGTCACCACTTCCGTATTCAGGCATGATGTCATACGCAGCGGAGCGAGCAGGCAATGAAAAAAGTGCCTGACCTTCAATGTAAGCCAATCAAGAGGCGAGTCCTCAGGTGAGGGGTGGGGCCTCTAGTGGAGCCACGTACGCGGCGTTCACGGTGAGTAGACATGTGATCAGCACGCGCTGAGGAGTCTTTCTCGTCACAATTTGTTGTTTATTTCTTTTGACATTTTATTTTCTTTGAGTTCGAAACGAAGGAACTCAGTGTTTCCTGAACCTGCCGACGCTGTGAGCGGAGTTGGATGGCAAGAACTTATTTTTTCATTCTTGCTTCCACAGTACTGCCCCCCCAACTTCATGAATCAAAATCTGACACTGCATTCATAAGATTCAGTAGAAAAACCAACTTTTCCAGACTGAGCATTTGCACCACAAACGTATCACAGATATAAAATGAACAAAAAAAGAATAACTGACATAAAGGAGGAGGTCGAATCGATTATCAGTTTGTTTAGTTATTAACAGTAGAGACACATTTCAGAGGCTTTTTAACTTTGTTGTTTCATTCTCATAAACTAAGAACAGTGGATGACATTTCATAAATCTACATCTGTGGATGAATTCCATCCAACCATTCCTCCCTCCCTCCATGTTCCCCCTCTCCTCCTGTTCAGGGTGGTGGGGGTGGAGCCTATCCCAGCAGCCTTCCCCCTGGACAGGTCACCAGTCCATGGCAGGGCCAACACATAGAGACAGACAACCATTGGCTCTCCCAGCCACGCCTACGGTCAATTTAGAGTCTGGATTAACCTGGTCCCTCTTGATGTCTTTGGACTGTGGAGGAAGCTGGAGTACCAGAGAGAACCCAGCAGGAACAGGGAGAACATGGAGACTCACCCAGAAAGACCCCGTGCTGCAGCCGGGGCTCCACCCACAACCTTCTTGCTGGGGGCCACAGGGAGGACCACTGCTCCACCGGGCCACCACAACATGGCTCCTCAGAGGGCCACACAACAGCCAATCAGAAGGAGGCATGAAACACACCATGGGTCCGGCTCAGGCAGGGAGCCTGAAACACACGTGGTTGCTATTCGACGGAGACACAGCAGGAAGTTGTGGAATCAGGTGCATCAGAATGCATCTGACCAATCAGAGGAGGCGCTGACTCTGGTTCTGCTGTGGAGGGGAGTGGAGAAGAAGCAGCGTGTGTTGATGCAGCACAGGAGGGAGAAGGCTCTGTCTGGTGCGGGAGCCCTGGCTCCATCACCATCTCCTCCAGGAGGATTCAGGCTGATCCCCACCAGGATCTTCTTCTCCTCCATCACCAGTGTTGGGATCTACAATTCCCTCCTGCTGGTGAGCTGCTGGTGCAGCTCATGGTGGACTGGTGGAGCTGGATCACTGCAGTGGGTCAGCTGGTCTCTCAGTCCTGGGTGTTTGAGTCAAAGTTTCTGTATGAGGTTCTGGTTCCACTATCCACTGCTCAGAACTTCATCTCATACACACACTGTAGTCCCAACTCCTCCCCGTATTAGCAGGTAACATTAGCAGTGACCATTAGCAGCTAACAGCAGGAGCTAACAGCAGCAGTGGGAGATTCATTGAATTGGGACTCCACTGATGCTGGCTTTTACAGTTGTGGCGCAGGTGCTTAACTCCGAGTTGATTAAACTCTCTCAAATCAGCTGTTCTAGTACCGGAAACTGAGTTTCCCTTCCGCAGATGAACTCTGAGTTCAGGATCAGACTTGGCGTTTGTTGGATCTGCTTTGTGAAACAGACCCTGGAGCACCAAGGTTGAGTCATGTGATCTGAACGACAGGAAGACAGAGAGCAGCTTTTCCTATTATCAGCCAATCACCAGCCAGTTTAATATTCATTGTTAACTCATCAAGTCACAATCAGCAAGTCACATAGTCACACACAGGAAGCAAAGAAAATGTCGTGTTTCACAATAAAAGCCTTTTGTCTTCTGCAGGGTGGGTGAGTTAACAATCAGCTGATCTAATTATTCCATTGATTTTCTATCCAATCTCCAGATTGAAGAAAGACTTTTATTTTTAAAGTTCCGGGAAATGGTCTCACATGAAAATAAACAAATTGTGATATGTATCAATACTGTATAAACACAAACAACATAAGTTACATCACAAAAGCTAATGTTGCTGATGTCAATAGCCCCGCCCCTCAGCCAGCCACACGGTAGTTGGCATGAAACTCTGGCTGGATGTCGCAAACACGCCGCAGCAGGTCGCCCAGCACCACCTCCCGATTACCACGGTAACTGGCTTGGATACGCCCCATTCGCTCAGCTGTGTCTCGATCCACCTCCACAGCACTGTTGCCATGGGAACCAAGGGCCTGGATACAGTTCAGGAAAGAGACAGGTCAAGTACTCGTGCTTCTAGTCCTGATACTCGTGCTTCAAGTCCTTACAATCATGATTCTAATCCTGATACTTGTGGCTCTAGTCCTGATACTCGTGATTCAAGTCCTTACAATCATGACTCTAGTCCTGGTACTCGTGGCTCAAGACCTGATATTCGTGGCTCTAGTCCTGATACTCGTGGCTCTAGTCCTGGTATTCGTGGCTCTAGTCCTGGTACTCGTGGCTCTTGTCCTGGTACTCGTGGCTCTTGTCCTGGTACTCGTGGCTCTTGTCCTGGTACTGGTGGCTCTAGTCCTGGTACTCGTGGCTCTTGTCCTGATACTGTTGGCTCTAGTCCTGATACTGTTGGCTCTAGTCCTGATACTGGTGGCTCTAGTCCTGATACTGGTGGCTCTAGTCCTGATACTTGTGGCTCTAGTCCTGATACTGGTGGCTCTAGTCCTGATACTGGTGGCTCTAGTCCTGATACTGGTGGCTCTAGTCCTGATACTTGTGGCTCTAGTCCTGATACTGGTTGCTCTAGTCCTGATACTGGTGGCTCTAGTCCTGATACTGGTGGCTCTAGTCCTGATACTGGTGGCTCTAGTCCTGATACTGGTGGCTCTAGTCCTGATACTGGTGGCTCTAGTCCTGATACTGGTGGCTCTAGTCCTGATACTGGTGGCTCTAGTCCTGATACTGGTGGCTCTAGTCCTGATACTGGTGGCTCTAGGCCTGGACTCACCGCTGCCTCTTTGGTCTTGAATTCCTTGTCTCTCTGCAGTCGATATTGTTCAATCTCGGCTTGAGCCTCTTCCTTCGCTTGCTTCAGACGGCGGTTTTTACCTGCAAGATGACATCATCAATCTGTTTGGAATCCTGCTGAAGGGATTCTTTTGATCACCTGACCCACAACCCTGATCAGTTCATCATCATCATCATCATCATCATGTCTGCTCAAACACGCACACGTCATTACCGTCAAGTGATTCGATCAGTTATCTTGGCTATCACAGGTATCCCGTGATGCTCTGCGGCTGACTGGTCAGCGACACGCGCCGAAGACCCGCGTTCCAGTGTATTTGCATGATTGATAAAGTGAGCCTCGATATGTCGAAGTTTGCCTTGAGTAACCCTGCAGGTCCGGTTCCAGCCGTTCAAGAAAAATACATAATATCGATCAAAAACCGACGTTTGGAGCTGCGCCAGAAAAGCATCGTCAGACCGGAAGTGACCTCCTCTGATTCTCAGAGGAAATCAGCTTGAAGCAGAGTACATTTTTTCACATTTATCCATTTCCTAGTGTCTTCCCGTTTCTGTTGTGTCGATCGCACCCTGATCCCGGGCCTCCTGCGGGCCGCGGGCCGCCGCTGCTACTCACGTTTGCGGGCGTCCGCCACCTTCTCGGCCGCTCTCTTCTCGGCCTGCAGCAGCTGCTGGATCCCCTGAGACTGGCTCGCCATGACGGACCTGCGTCTCGACCAGACACTCGAAAACGACTCGAAGATTGAAGATGACCTGACTGCTGCTGACGAACACCGCAGTCAGCTGATGTGACGTCACGCTGCGGAGTGGTCATGTGACCATGTCACGAGGGGTAGAAGAGTGTGTCGTTCACGTACTCATCAGCGGAAAAAAGTGACGCGGATGGCGGGGCGGGATCTCATCGATCCTCTCTGAGGAACAAATGAGCTGCTCAGTTTTTACCCTGCAGGTCGACGAGCACTCACACCTGTGACGGTGACCCCCCAGCTCGTGACTGTAACTTCAGCTTCCTCCGAGTGGAGCTGCCCTGATGACGTGGGTCGTTGCAGGTGTAATTCTCTAGATGGAGTTCATCTCTCGGTACGAGTGAAGCGATGAGAAGGAGGCTCTTGTTCTGGTCCTGTTGGTCGGGCGATCGTTCAGAGGTGAACGCCAACGAGGCCCGAATTCTTAAACTGAAACCAACTCCATTTGAGCACCTGGTCAAGAGACCGAACCATGAGCACGAGGGCGAGGGGGGCCAACAGGAGGAACTTCTAGAAGGGTTTGAGTTTTAGTGAAATGTGATTAGGAATTTGTATTTATGTAAATATTTAATTAACCCTTTCTTGGCTATTACTCTGCATATGGCGTGGCTCAGCGGGAGCATGGCCGTCTAGTAACTGAAGGGTCGCTGGTTCAATCCCCACTTCCCCCAGTGACCATGTACAAGTGTCCTTGAGCAAGATACTGAACCCCGCCTTTCACCCAGTGTCAGCTGGGATAGGGTCCACCCCCTGCAGCCAGTAACAGATAAGAGGTAGAAAATGGATGGATGCACTGCATACTTCTTTTCCATAACATGCTACCATGATAGCCCCACCACATACAAAATGCTAACAAGGCTCCTATTCGCTCTTGAGTGGTTTGGGCCCTCAGTCTCACGCCGCGAGCCAATCTGACAATAACAGTGAAAAAGTTGAGGTTCATGCCCTGCGTGTCATGATGGTTCAGTCTCACCCATAAGAAACCAGAAGCCAGGTTTTCCAGCTCAGTGTTCTAATTATTTCTTCCGCACTTCCTGGAAAACCTCTGGTAACCATGGTAACGCTAAGAAAGTCTGCATGAATGTGGACTTGCAGTCCGGGGTCAGCAATGGCTCAAAATGGCAGCCGTCGAGCTCTTGAGCAGAAAAGGGTTAGTCCCTGGGGCCGCCCTCGAGCCTTCTGTACATGCTTATTACACGGATGAAGACGTGACTGTTACAATCTCCATGTCACACAAACATGGAAATTAATGACCACGAAGAAGTTTAATTTGTCGTTTCAGTGTTTATTTCATCCTCAGTGACGTGTCGTCTGCTTCAGTAAACTTGAATAAGCTCCTCCCATTCTGCTGGAGGCCACACGCCATTTTCATGCACATTGCTGGGGGATGACTTCCAGTCCCAGTTCCTAACTGGGATGCTCCAGGTGGATCCATAGTTGGCTGTCACATAGTCAAGCGTTTCACATGGGACACGGACTTTCAGCTCCAGAAGCTCTGCCCAGCAGAGAGAAAAGCGAGGGAAGACATACCTGCGGACAAAAATGTATCAACTCCCTTAGAGACGACACCATGATGATAATTCTGAATTTCAAGACTTTCCGTGCTGTGACAGCAGCTCACATGACCAATAAGTAATCATGTAAATTCATCACGTCACAACAGGAAGTAAAAAGTGCAATGAGATGTGATCCGAGATGTTTCCTTCAAAATATCATTTCCTGCTGGCTCCTTGTCTTTCTTGTCTCCAGGGCGTCGTCTACGAATCTTTTCCAGAGTGTGGGTTTGCAGTGAGTGGGTGCTGTGTGAAAGGAAAGCCTCAAATCAGCCGCCACAGACCACTGCAGAAGAAATAGGCAGCGTGTGAGCTGGGACCAAGGCAAAATCATCACATCAGAAACCTGCAAATTCAAACGTTGGATAAAAGCGGCCGTAGAAATCAGGAAGCAGGCAAAGGGCAGCATCAACGGGGCAAGGGGGCGCACACCTCCTCGCACATCCGGGATTCCCTTCTCCAGGGACCATTCAAGGCAAAGGGGGTGTGGCCGACTCGACGGACTCTGACAGCTCTGCCTGCCAGATGCGCCAGCTGATAAATGACATGTCAGCAGCACGTCGGACGACACTTCTGAGGAAGACTTGAGTCGCAGTCGTCAAGCTGGTATGAGACATCTGTCGTTTGCTGAAGATGAGAAAGGGTTCTCTCCAGGCCCTGTGCCGGGACCACGGCTGCTTCCAACAAAAACATGACTGATGTCATTGTGATAAAATGGATTGAGATGAGACGGAAAACATCATCAAGATGGCGTTTTGGTCAAGGTATGGATTCATGATTGTCAGGACTGTCACCATGACGACAAGCTAACAGTTTTCAAAACACCGCAGTTCCGATTAACTGCAGGAAGTGATACAATTGGTTTTTTTACAATTTGAAGATTCTTCCTGTTCAAAATGTAAAATTAACCTCCGTTCAGTTGCTTAATTACATGAATCAACATCGATGATTTGAACAAACCGACTTAACGTGAAACCAGAACGCACTTGAATTTCTTGCCGCTTTTCGCCTGGGTTCCTCCATTCCACACGATGTCTCCATCCTCGTAGAAAAAAAAAACATCCAGTTTGACATCATCTCTCAGGAAGGAAAGTTCCAGACTGTCCTCCGCCTGTAAATCAAAAGAAAAATGTCCAAAAAAGAAGCTAACAAAAAATTTCATCTGAATGCAATGCACCATGTTTCAGAGTGACATGAATACATAGAAGACAAAGTATCAATGATCATATGAATTTGTTAAAAACAACAACAAATGAAATTCACCTTTCCAAACTTGTGTTTGAGTGACAGGCCAGCGTCCCTGAATGCAGTGATGATGTCAGAGCGGAAGTTCATGATTAAAATCCCAATGTCGACGTCCCGACTGTATGAGATGATACTGCACTGCCTGAACCAGCCTGCAGGGAGCCAAACGCACCATACACACTAATGTCCAGCCACTGATTCAAAATAACATGTTAGCGTGGAAATACATGGTGCTAACGTGATATTAGCATGCTACACTCGGCGAGTCTGTAATGTTAGCGTGTTACCTAGACAGGTGCCGCTGCTGAGCCAGAAGGGGATGTCAAGGTGAGCAAGAGTTTGTGCAGCCAAATGAAGCAAAGACTTCACTTTCAGACGAAACTCCAGGGCGTCAGGTGACGAGTCATCAGGGTAGAGCTAAACTCACAGACACGCAGAGAAAACGGAGCGCTTGACCCCTCAAGACACTGTTCTTAGGTTCTTTACTCTGTAATTCTTTAGGCATTGAGGGACATGAATAAATATTTGCATCGGAGATGACGTCTGGAGCAGCCCTGTTTAGTGTCTGACCTGCAAGAAGCTGCGGGCTTCACGGTAACGACATTCCAGGAAGCGGGCATGCCGCTGCTCAGACAGGAAACGGGAAACGTTACGTGGGATCCGAACATCGAGGCCGTCCAGGACTGTGAGGACCAGCTCAGGCCTGCAGGGGTGGCGGCATTTGAAGAAGAGGCAGAGCGACATCTAACAAGACAGCTCCACACAAACGTCTTGAAGACAACTTTCACTTACTGAACCGTCACCACACAAACACTGACATCATCATCATCATCATGTGTCTTATCACACCTGTCATAGGCGCCAGCGTGCTGTCCAAAATCAAGCAGTTTAAAGGGCGCAAAGCTTCGGTCCATGTTAGCTTTGAGGCGGAGCTCTCCATGCCACAGGTAGTTGCCGCTGCGCTCATAGAGGAACACCACCTGAGACACAGCAACAAACACTGAACACACCCGAAACCCAAGGTGTGTCAATCACAGTCGGCAGGTCTGTGGTCAGTCAGCTCGATGTGGGCTTGCTCCAAGTTAGCGGGTGACGTGGCCCAACCTACCTGGATGATGTAACTGTGGAGGCGGAGCAGGAGGTGCAGGGGGATCTCCTCTCCTGATAGGGTGTCTAGACTGGCCAATCGCGGGTCTTCTCCCCGCAGCTCCAGCAGCTCAAAGCCTTTCTGCTCAGCGGCCAATAAGAAAGCAGGCTGACAGAAAAAGAGCAGATGACCCAGGGACGAAAACACAGAGTGACCACGAATCAATGATCCTCTAACCACTCAGGGGCTGACAACTCCAAGCTTGTCTGTGCATCACGCCACACTCTTACCTCATACTTCCACAGGTTGGCGTACAATGCGAAGGACGTGACTGGCCGGCCGGTGCACAGGAAGCTGCAGTGCGGCTCACGCACCAGCCGGTCACGTTGCAGCAATGCATCCTGGGACAGCAGAGTCAGTGTTGCGGGGTCAGCAAGGAACAGTGGCAGCCGAAAGTGCTGCGCTACTGCCAGAAACTTCTTAACAGTTTGCTGAGGAGAAAAAGGCAGAGAGATGGTTGTTATGGTAACAACTGTTGACAATAAGATTTAACAAAGACAAACTGAGGGAACGCTATCGGGTTGCACATGAGATACAAGTCAAGTGCTCATTCAGGACTCAATATGTGACTGATGCTAACAGCTAAGCTAACAGCAGCCTTGCTAACGGTCGCATTGGAATAAGCAGCAATAGTTGCTGCAGCAGCTATGCGACCAGCAGACATGGGGTGTGTTCCAATAGTCTGTTGTTCCTAGGAAGGATCCTAATTGAGTGATGGACGCATCTGTGTGGCAGCCATGATGGGAGCTGCTGGAACTCTAGATCTCTCAGGAAGGAGCCCCAGCTTCCTCTGTTAGCATCGATACACCGGAGCATCCTCCTGCCAGGAGAGACGACACCGTCCCACATTTCCTTGCTGCAGCAGCTCTGACATCGACGCCCCACTCAGCTGTTCACCACAACAGCCAATCAGCATCACCATCAGGGTTAGGGTTTATTTCGTGAGGGTACATCTGAGCCTCCAGGGAGGATTTGTTCCTCTGGTTTGGTAGAACAGCTCCCACAAACCTCCATGATTGCTGTTCTAGCAAAGGGGAATCTGGGTTCAGTTCATGAGAGATTGGCAACAGAGAGGCGTGACCACGGAGAATGATGCTATGATGTCACAGGAGATTAGAGGACCAACACAGCTGTCAGTTATGCAGGTGTCAATCATTTCCTGCAGTAATAAATGATGAATAAGATTGACAGGAGTGTGACATCATTTCCTGTCACCTTTGACATTGACAGCTTCCATTCATGTCCAGCCTTATTAATGAAGTTATATTTTGACAACAAACAACCTGAAGAATCCAAGATGGCTGTTCTGTAGTCCATCAACAGATTATTGTAGTTCCATGAGGTAGACACACATCTGTAACATGTCTGTAGCTTCATCCCGTTTGTGATTGAGTTCTTCGGGTTGTTTCGGCTGCGCCGCCATCTTCTCCTGTCCCCTCAGGAATACACCTGTCCTCCTACCCTTGACACCCCTTTTCAATTGGGGTCAAGGAAGAGTGGACCGGAGGAGGAGAGAGGAGGGACATTTCACCCGCCGTCGCTGAGGTCACGCTAACAGCCACTTATGCCAACTGCAGATCCCACTCACCCATTGGACATCGCTGGCGGTCAGGTGACCAGTGCGGTTCAGGATGTGAGGGCCCGGCTGCAGAAGAAAAGCATGTTGGGAATTAAATAAAACAGAAAATGAAAGGACTTTTATTTTGCACAGTGGTTTTCACTGACATTTATAACTGTACAAAATGAAATAAACCAGACAAAACTGTACAGACATGACCCAGGCGCCATGCTGTGCTCCAGCAGAGCCCCGCCCCCACCACAGTATCAATGTGCTGGTGAACTATTCAATGTCATTAACAACATCTACACATGTGAACGCCATCAATGTGATAGGAAATGTATGAAGCAAAGCACAAAATAAAAATACATAAAGAATGCAAAACAAAACACCCTGGACACAAGCTTTTCCCCCTAAAACGCTTCATATTCTCTCGTTCAAGAGAGATGGAGGACAGGGGCCTCTTGTCTTTGGCGGTTGCCATGGTGAATTTTGTTGTCGGGGCTCCATAAGTGTTGCTTTTTGAAATTGTGGTGCTCCCGCCAGTCAGTGTCTCATCCGGGGGTAAATCTGGTCACAGCGCCGGTCGGAGTCAGCTGGACCAGCAGGACCCAGGTGACGAGGAGAGTAGAGAGAAAGAGCACGGCGCCCGCCGCCTCCCTCAGCCTCCATAGAACCACACAGGTCGCATTAATCATAAAAAGACTGACAAATAAATTTGATTTTCAGGGAATCAAATTGTTTGTAAAATGCATGACATATGAATGTCGCCGCCTTCTTCCATCCACTTCCTGTTGACCTTACAAATGACCCTCAACTTCCTGCCAGAAAATGGCGATTGCTCTGCAACAGCAGCTTTTCTTCAGAGATTCACATGTATTTGCCTATTTCATAATAAAACAATTGTGTTCTTGTTGTTTACATCATGTGCCTCACCTTGCTGACGTACTTCCGGTAATGATACAGCTGGAACAGCAGGAAGACCGAGCTGCTGACGATCAGCAGCGAGAGCACAGTTGTTCGGTTCACACGAGGCATCCGGTACCGCTGGTTGGGAACCCGCCAGTCATGTCGTCAGACCCGAAACTCCAAGCGCGAGATGACCTGCCGCACCGCTACAAGACGGCGGAAAGACCTCCGTCCGTCTGCTCCTGTCGAACCGCCGCCATCTTTAACACAACAACTTCCTGTTTGACCCTTCACAGTAAAAGCATGATAAAATATACAGTTTCTGGTTCTCCTTCTCACAAGCACTTAGGCACGCACACCCCGACACTTTCACGCCACACACATACACAAATTCAAACAACAAACAAACACACACTCATACTCACGCACACAAACTCAAGCCACAACAAACAATCATAGACGAATTCTCACAACCACCACCACACACGCAAACACACACACAAATCCACCTAAATACAAACCACCACCAGATACACAAACACACTCACAAATTCACAAACCACCACCGCACACATACTACAACCAAAGCCACACACGTGTACATACAACACACACAAACCACCACTACATACAAACCACGAACACATACACATACAAACCAACACACACACAAACACTACATTCACCACGACCATCAACACTCTCTCACACACACAAAGATTTGTGCAGCTGTCCTCATTAAGACATTCTCTAGTCTCGTCCAAACCCTCACCTGCACCTGCCACGAACCTGGACCTCAGTTCACACCCCCATTGCAGATGTGACCGGTCTGTGTTTATACCACAGAAGGTCTCCGATAGGTGACAAAAACCAGGTACACACACACACACACACACACACACACTCACACTCAGAATCAAGATGGCGGAACACGGCTCCACCGTCCTCGGGCCGAGTTCAAACTTCTCTCGGACTTTGTGAAACTCTGTTCCCGCCCGCACGAGGGTCATGAGGAGCCCCCCTGCCCCCGCCCCCATCTTTAATGGCTGTGTGTGTTTCTCCGGCGATGTGCCCCTGAATTTGTGCCTTCCAAAGCGGATTTTTGACGTTTTCTTCTAACCGGGAAGGTAAGAGCGATCGTGTCCTGCTAGCTTAGCTGCGTGCTAACCGTTTGTTTTGGTTGGATGGTCGGTCTTTGGATGGTTTTGGGGACGGATCGGTAGCGGCTACCGTGCTTTTTGGGAGCTGGACGACGACGTTTCATAAACTATGAGGAAGAAATTGTTTTGAAGTATGTTGTTGTCAAAGGACGTCAATGTAGCGGGCCATCGTGAGCCGAAGTGTTACGCTTTGCTAGTCGCTAGCTTGTTGAACTGCTCGTGATAACAACTAAGTTTCCGTACAACTGTTAGAACTGTTACTGCTACATGTGGGATCATTGTGGAACCAGTGGGAAGGCTGCTGCCAATTACAATAATACAATATAACAATTACCGCATCTACTGCACTGCTAGTGTTGCAGTAGTACTATATATGTGTATGTATGTGTGTGTGTGTATATATATATGTATGTATACATATATATGTATGTATATATATATATATATATATATATGTATACATATATATGTATCTATATATACACTAATAAAAATATAAAAACTAACCTAAAACTTGGACACATGATTATTTTTGTTCTAAAAGTTCCTTCACAAGCTCTTAGTACTGTAAAATGTACTAGAGGCATAAAAATAGCATAGCTATTACTGCTACTGTCAGTGTTACTGTGAATGCAGTACTTTTGTAGTATCACTAACATGTCACTGTAACAGAAGTTTGGCCGTGCAGTAATATTACTGCCACCGTTAGTTTATCAGTAGTGTTTTGGTGCAGAACTGTAGTAATATTACAGTTAATAACAACAGTGTGGGGGTGCGATAGCAGTATAATAGTAGTATCACTCTACCTTCCATGTATCAGTCTTGCGGCGATGCAATACTGCGGTAGTATTATGGTTGATAGCTGTAGTGTTTCGGCACAGTACTGTAGTAGTATCATTACTACAGTCACTGTATCAGTAGTGTGGTGATGCAGTAATACTGCAGTAGTATTACTGCTACCGTCAGTGCACCAGTAGTGTGGCAGTGCAGTACTGCAGTAGTATTAAGGTTATTAAGAGCAGTGTGGCAATGCAGTACTGCAGTAGTATTAAGGTTATTAAGAGCAGTGTGGCAGTGCAGTACTGCAGTAGTATTAAGGTTATTAAGAGCAGTGTGGCAGTGCAGTACTGCAGTAGTATTAAGGTTATTAAGAGCAGTGTGGCAGTGCAGTACTGCAGTAGTATTAAGGTTATTAAGAGCAGTGTGGCAGTGCAGTACTGCAATAGTATTAAGGTTATTAAGAGCAGTGTGGCAGTGCAGTACTGCTATCAGCTCTGCTGCGTTTTCATTCTGAGCTCCACTGTGTGTCTTCTGTGTCAGATATCACTTTCTTCTAAGTAGATACCTACGTTCGTGCAGTTTATTTGATCTTTGTGTTGATCCTGTGTACTTATACTCGACACACACAAGCGTGTCGCTCAGAACACACACTGACGAAACACATTTATTAGTTGCTGTGGATCATTTCGATCCACCTCCACTCAGGTCTGTCACTGACATGTTTAAGACTAAAGGAATTACTGTCTTGTTCGGGCCGCAGCCATGATGATGATTCTCTCTCTGAGCTTTTCACATGATCAGACATCGTAATGATTTGCTGCCGCTGGCGTGCTCAGTCGTGGTACCACTTCTTCAATGAAGGACATCAGCTGATGAGGTTCCTTCAGTGTGGTCCAGGACTCTTCTGTGTTCACACAACTGCCAGGCTGCAGTCACATGTGGTCCAGACCACCTCTGAATGTGGATTCAGGGGTCAGATGCCAGGATGGACAGCTGCTATTGAGGCTGAGCGCCAGTGATCAGATCACTCTGGCCTGTCCTGGTAGCGGCAGGCTCAGGGCCATCATGGCCTGTGGTGACTGTCAGGAAAACACAGCACTTCCTAAAGGTTGATGCAGCATTTTGAGTCTCAGATATAAATACACATTTACATTGAAACAAAGAGGATTGGTGATCATGTCGTCTAATTGACACTGAAGACATGATGTGGTGTCACCGTCTTTGTGTTTTGCAGCCGTTTCATTCTCCTGAGATGAGGATGTCAAACATCTTCCGATGATTGTATTTATCAGGGTGCAGTGTGTGTGCTGGCATCAGTAACCCAGTCAGTCTGCCTGCAGCAACTGCAGCAAAGCATGCTGGGAGCAGGAGGGGGGTGCCCCTCCCTCCTGGTGTGGCTGGTTCCTGATTGGCTGCTGGGTGGCCCAGCTGACTGCTCTGTCAGACACAGAGCAAGAGGAGGTGATGGAGGCAACAGCGATGGGGTGAGCTGCCATTTTCTCTGATTATCCTTCTCCTTTCTTTTCCCAGCCAGTGTTTCTGCTTGATTCTCTTTGTCTCCCGATGGAGGGAGGAGGGAGGGGGAGAGGAAGAAGGACAAGGGAAGTAGGGAGGGCGGATGGGGATGGGGATGGGGGTGGGTGGGGGGTGCTAGTCCTTTTCATCGGTCATTGTCTCTTGTTCTCGGGTGTTTTGAGTCAGTGGTGGATTACATGTTTTTCTGATGCTGCAACAAAGACAGGAAGAGGAGGATGGAGGGAGAACAAGAGGGGGAGGAGGAGGGAGGCTGATGGAGGGGTAGAAAATGGCGGTCTGCTGATGGAGGATGATGAGAGGGAGGAGAGGAAAAGGAGTTGTGCTTCATTGTTTGAACTGATCACTGATCATTGCTGTTGATCACAGGGAGACTGAGTGAAGAATGACGGACGAAGCAGTGGCTCCACTTAGATAATGGAACTGAGCAGTACAGTGCGTCCTGTGCTGGACTGTGCAGCATTCATCTGATAGGGACCTGGTGGTGTTGAGATGCTGAAACTGAACCAGTCGTTGGCACAACACTGTCGAGCAACTTGCTTTCACAGATGAGGCGACACATCTGTTCCCTCTGTGATGGAGCAGACATGAGTCTGTCTCAGCCTGGCATACACACACACACACACACACACACACACAACTACAATAATGCAAACTGATCTGGGGTTGACCTTGATCCCACCATTGTTGTCTTTGCATGCTGCATGTTCTTGTTTCCAAGCTAACTCTGTTAGCTTAGCTGTTAGTATTTCTTCTCCTGCTCCCTTCCATTCCGACCCAGTATACCAATAATTGGAGCAAATGTTGCTTTTTTTGCCTTAAACAAGGCGGGGCACAAGGCCTCCTAACTCCCAGGTTGCAGTCCTCTTCATGAGTTGAGACATGAACCTGCTTGGATCTGGTGAGAACATCATCAGACTTAACATCAGCCTGCTACCCAGGTGTATTATGGGATAAAGTGGGAAGTTAAAGCTCTGCTCTGACCACACACCCAGGAACAGTGCCGGATTTCCATGGTGGTTGAGTCTTCAACTCCAGCATGTCTTGTTACGTTCATAAAAAAGCATCTTACACTTGAGCAGCAACTTGCTTGATGATCACTCATCTCCTGGTAAAATAATTTGTGTGCAACACAACAACAACAATGGAGGACATGGAGGCGCCGTGACGCCTGCTGCTCGTCAGTGTTTTTTTCTTCAAGTAAAAGTGAGGGAGGACAGACAGGCGAGGCTTCAAGCGGTGAAACGGAATTCCAAGAAAAGAATAAGAGACTTCATCGAGCCACGACCAGGATTCCACCGAGGCCAGGATGATAGGAAGTAGACCACGTCAGTGGGTAAGTTACCCAATCAGTGCCCCGCTATACCAAACCAACCTGAGCTGAGCCGAAGTGAGCAGTGGAAACACACCCTTAGGGTCCAGCATTCTGAGTGCCGGCCTTCATCAGGCTCACACTTTACAAAGTTAACATTCAACTTTATGTAGGGTCCTACCAGTGTGTTTTGGGCATGGAGGGCTGCCAGACTAGACTTGACCCTGCCAAGCGTCAGTGTTTTGTTTGTCCAGAGGTTTGTTTTTTAAATCTCCAGCCCCAGTGGAGGGTAGAGACGAGGAGCAGTTATATTTGGAAAGCTCAGCAACGCCATTCTTTGGTCAACACAAGAGTAGCAGTTCTGAGATCAGTTTTCTTATTCAACACCTAAAAGCTCTGCCTCAACCACACCCAGCTATCACATGCTAACGTTACATTACAGCCTTGCCGCACATAATGGAACTGTCAGGGAGGAAAAGTTTTGTTTTTTTTAATTGAGACTTTTTTTTTCCAGTCAAAAAATCAGAATGTGAGCCTGCCGGTAGCGACCACAAGGATCAACCGAGTCAACCACGTTAGCCTTGCCTGGGCTCCTCCAAACACAGCCGGCTGGCATTTGGTCCCCTTAAGTGGTGGAGGAGCCGAGCTGGAGCAGGTGAACATGACGCTCCTCTGGTGACGCTCACCTGTACAGGGAGAAATTTTGAGTGCTTGTAAAGAAGACAACATCTTTTTCTTTTGACCCGAAAGTGATTAGTTTGGATCCCTTGTTTGAGTTTTCAACTGAGGTTTTGTGGAGTGCTAACTAGGTGTTGGTTGGTTTAGAAACTTCCAGAATGGTTTGATAATGAGGCAGAAATCTGTCTGAACTCGTATACTGCGATTTGACCACTAGATGTTGCACTTCACAGTGCCAGCAGCGCTCCTGACAGTAAGAGACACAATACATAAATATACATGCTGCTAGAGCAGCACTGCAAACAGGAGAACAACCTTGTAAATTAACTTTTCTTCTCCTTGGACCTCAATCAAAAAAAGTTGCTTTTATTAAATTTCATATCAAAACTGGTACTAAATGGCCGACTGTCTAATTATTTTTCCATTTATCAGCTGGGCTCTGATTGGGATTGTGGGGTGCACAGAACCCTGGTCTCTGTCACACGTGGCAAGTGGGGGGAGTGAAATTGTCAGTCGCACACATGGAGGAATGCAGGCTTGTTGTCTCCAGCTTCCTCTCAGTCACAAATTCAGTTCCTCATCTTCTTGTGATGGGAACGTGATCAATAAGCTTTCATAAGCAGGATTGGGTCTGCATTCGGGCTGGGCGATATCAGGAAAACATGCGATGTGCGATTACACTGTTCAATATTGCGAAGACGATATGACCTGCAATAAATGTATACATATTGTTTTGAAATATCAAAGGGTACATATTGGCTACAGTACATTAAAGCATATCTTTCTGTTTTAATATTTACGGCCAACACAGACCTCAAACATTTAATAGCCTAGGCCCGTTGAATAAAGAAATGGAACAGTTATTTGTATCCAACATATGCTATTATTTTAAACATATTGCAGTTGCACAAGGCTCAAACCTGACTGTTAGCAAATTCAAACAATTTCCAAGACTCTAACTAAAAGAGATGGCAACTGGCAGATTAAACATTTCTCCCATTATAAAGATGGAGACCTGCCAATGCCATCATCTTGCTGAACAGGTGGCAAATACAGTTCTATGATGGTGAGTAATGTAGAACCACTGAATCCAGAGAAAGGGAGATTTATTCCTCCCAAAGTCCTTTAACACGTCCCTGACTTCAAGTTCTTACACAGGAACACCAACATGGTGTCTTTGCTAGGTTTCAAGCAGGAGCGCTGACATGTCACCACATTCCCTGACGCGCTAAAGAGCTTCTCAGAGGGCGAACGAGTGGCTGCGGAGTCGCGTTATGCGGACTCGGTGTTGGGCTGTTTGGCGCCTCGGCTGTCTTTGAATTGTTTGTGCAGTTCTTTGTGGATGTGTTTCAGGTGTTGATGAAGACTGGTCGTGTTTCCCTCGTAGTTGCCACGACCGTACATGTACATGTTTTACGCCATACCCAGGTTTGTACGACGTCATCTCGTTTGAACCCAAAATGGCTCCAAATGAGTGAGGAGCTATTTTTTTCCACCACCAGGTCCACCTCATTTTCCTCACGCTCGCTAGTTTTCTCTGCGTCATCATCCCCGTAATGCGCCTGCCTTTGGCTCCACCAGCTTGCTGGTGTCAGCTACCACCACACACGCCATATGTAGCTGACGCCACACCACCGATCAATGTCATGGGCCAAACGCGCGGCGAATTTAACAACGTCACATGTGATTGGTTTATTTTCGCAGCATGTGAAAATGAACTTCTCATCGTGGACACGACTTTTGCGATGTGTTAATTGCACATTTTGATATCGCGATGACGATTAAAATTCGATTTATCGCCCAGCCCTCGTCTGCATCATATCCCAAATGGATTCAAGATTGCAGAGCAGGTTGTGTAGTTCTCAGCTTGATAAGAAGTCGTCTCATGTTCTCCTGCCTGGGAGATCTGGGCTGGTGCTGGGGTTACGGAGGTGTTCAGCCTGTCTGACGGTGTGTGAGGCTTCATGTGCACTTGTTCTGCTGTTCTTGGCTCATAAAAGTAAACCCTCACATAAAGAAAGATAATTAACACTTTGAGTGGTTGACACACTTGTCTGCATTGAAAGTGCTGGTTAACCAGTAAATAACAGTTAAAGCTAGTGAATGTACATGAATATCCCCATACACCGCGATCACAGAGTTCAGCTTTCACGCGAAAGATGCTTCTAGCATATCTGTGGAAAATATTAATAACTTTATAGTCAAAATGTTTGTGTGTTTTGTGGAGAGTGTGAAAGTTTGCTGATGATCAGCTGATGTTTGTGTGCACATGTGACTGTCAGACAGAGAGTGTTTGTGATGAAGATGCCAGAAACCTCACATGATTCACTCCCTGCCCTATCCCTCTCTCTCTCTCTCTGTGCCCCCACCCCCATCTCACAGCCTTTGATTATTTCAAGAAAACCTTAGCATATTCAGCAGCAACTTCAGTGCACTGATTTTTTTTTTGTCCATTCTTGTTTTGTTTTGTGTTGCAGCACTTGAGTCTAGATGTACCAGTGGTACAATAAAGTTGACCTTACGGCCCTTCAATGTGCTTTCTTCATCCAAGTTTGTCCTGTACCTCATAACCTCTGCATGGGGTTCGTCTGTGTCTTGGAGGTTATGGATCAGACTCGTTCTTTTGATTGATGTGGTTCAGACCGAGAACACATGAATTCCCTCAGGCTGGACTCTGATGAGTGGTGGCGTCCTCTGTTATCTGCAGGCCAGACGACAGTCCTTCAACATGGCGACAGCGTCATACGACCAGCTGCTGAGGCAGGTGGAGGTGCTAAAGATGGAGAACTCAAACCTGCGTCAGGAGCTGCAGGACAACTCAAACCACCTGACCAAACTGGAGACAGAAGCATCCAACATGAAGGTCAGCACTCCGTGAGTGTGTGTGTTTGTGTGTAAGATGTATCCAGTGACGTACTTGCTTGATCAAGAAAGTCATAAAAAAGAAAGACTCAATTGATTTTTCCTGTTGATGAAAATAGACAACAGTTAATCATCCCAGTGTAGGGATCGGGTTACTCTGACGAAGTGGTTGCTGGTAAAAAATTGAAGTTTGAGCTGAGGTGCAAGCAAGTATTATTTAAGGCACTGGGTTTTTGTCTGCATGTAATGTTCTGTCTATATTCTATGTTACCTTGGAGACATTCTACTGGTTCTTGGTTTGCACAAAAAAACACAAACAAAAAAGGAGAATAGAGTGAAGCATAGTGGTCCAAGCACAGACCCTTGTGGAACACCATAACTGACTGTAGTGGTCTCAGAGGAACCATCATTAACTAGTACCAACTGAGATGGACCTAGTAAATATGACCTAAACCAGTTGCGTGACGTTGTTCAGAGGTGCTCATGGGACTCACCCGCGTTCTGAAGCATCGTTGCGAGGACGAGGACAAGACCAGATGAAGAC
This sequence comes from Aulostomus chinensis, assembly GCF_037954235.1. Taxonomy (NCBI): domain Eukaryota; kingdom Metazoa; phylum Chordata; class Actinopteri; order Syngnathiformes; family Aulostomidae; genus Aulostomus; species Aulostomus chinensis. The sequence goes on from NC_141338.1 coordinate 194,806, forward strand.
GGAACCTTTCACCTACTGAAGAACCGTCCAACAAACCGGATGCTCCACTTCTTCTTCCTACACGTTTGAAGGCAGCCGGCAGTCACATTACTGCCGCCTACTGGATTTATCCGCCACACCACAGCAATTATGCAGCATGAGAGGTTCTCAAGCAGTGAGGCATGTCCCCGAGAGAGGCGTGGGGGCAAATCAACATGATGAGTAAATGTTGGAGAACAGTCCACCAACTGACCGGTAAAGGTTCAACAATGATGTCATCTCCTCCATCACCTGTAACACACCTTTTACACTCCTGACACACACCTGTAACACTGTATCATTCTACTGTTAGAACTCTAGGAACCAGCAGGAACCCTGCATCCTGGGAGTGAAGGGTTCTAGCTGGATCATAGGGGACGAGGAGCTCTGTCAGGGATGAAGGATCCTGATTGTTGAGGACTTTGATGGGAGAAGGAGAATTTTAAATTCTGTTCTGAATCTGACAGGGAGCCATGCAGAGAAGCAGTCCAGGAGAGACCTGGTCTCTGCTACCAGTTCTAGTCAGGGGGGCAGCAGCGTTCTGGACCAGCTGGAGAGTCTTTAGGGACTTATTAGTCCAGCCTGGTAGGAGGGAGGTGCAGTGATCTAGCCTGGAAGTGACAAAAGCAGGGACTAGTTTTTCTGCATCTTCTTGAGCCAGGATGTGTCTGATCTTAGCGATGTTACGTAGATGGAAGAAGGCGTCCTGGAGATTTGTTGAATGTGGGAGTTAAAGGGTCCTGGTCAAAGAGAACTGCTAGGTTCCTACGGTGGTGCTGGGGGCCAGGGTGGTGCCATCCAGGGTACCTGTCTCATCAGATCAGGTGGTCCTCAGGTGTTTGGGCCCAGCACAAGAACTTCAGTTTATCAGAGTTAATAAAGGAAATGATGGGTCCTCCATGTTTCCTGTCCTTCAGACAGGCCTCCAGTTCAGTCAGCTGGTTTGTTCCATGTGGATCATTGATGAGTTCAGCTGAGTGTCGTCTGCATAGCAGAGAACATTAATGGAGTGTTTCCTGATCATGTGACCTAGAGGAAGCAGGTACAGGGTGAAGAGGACTGGGCCAAGCACAGAGCCTTGTGGAACACCAGAACTGACTGTAGTGGTCTCAGAGGAACCATCATTAACTAGTACCAACTGAGATGACCTAGTAAATGTGACCTGAACCAGTTTAGTGTGGTTCCTTTAATATCTGTGACAGGTTCCAGTCTCTGTAGAAGGATATGGTGGTCAATGGTATCAAAGCTGCACTGAGATCTAATCAGACCAGCACAGAGACCAGTCCCTCATCTGGTACCAGTAGGAGATCACTGGTACCTTTGACTAGTTCTGTTTCTGTGCTAGGATGAACCTGGAACCTGACTGAATCCTCCAATCAGCTGTTGCTGTGGAAAAGTCACAGAGCTGTTTAGCAGCTGCTTTCTCCAGAACCTTGGAGAGAAAAGGAAGATGTGATGTTGGTCTGTAGTTGGTAGAACTTCTGGATCCAGGCTTGTTTTTGAGGAGGGTTTAATTCCTGCTACTTTAAAGGACTGAGGGACGGAACCAGATACCAGCACCACATTGATCATATCTAAGAGGGAGGGGCTAACGAGGGAAGAGAGTCTTGGAGCAGCTTAGTTGGGATGGGGACTAGGAGACAGGTGGAGGTTTCGAGGGGGACATGATTGAACTGAGCTCATGAAGGCTGATGGGAGAAAAACTATCCAAGTGTGTGTCTGGTCCTCCAGCTGCCTCTAAGGTTCTGGGTTCTAGGGCCATGTTGTCAGCTGATGGCAGCAGGAGAAGAATTTGATCACTAAAGTTGATTAAGTCATTACTGCTGAGGGAACCAGGCACACTTGGTTCAGTAGAGCTGTGGCTCTCTGTCAGTCTGGCTCCAGTACTGAGGAGGAGCGTGTGAGTATGTGGGATTTGTCGGTCATGAGTGACGGTGTTGAGCAGTACATTATTAGATATGCTGCTATGTTTGAGAGGATGTAGGTAAGTAAGATAATGGTGAGAGGAACGGGCTCCGGATGAACTGCAGATGTTCTGGTGGGAGATGACATTGTCCTTCAGAGACAGTGTGTGTTTTTCCAGATTTCCTTTGTCTCAGAATCAGAATACTTTATTAATCCCGGGGGGAAATTCTGTTGTTACAGTTATTAAGCTCTCGAAGTACTATAAAGTAAAGTATAAAGTTACAAATTACAATCATTAGAAAGTGCAGACTTGAAATAAGAATAAGATAAAGTGTAAGAGTAAGAATAAAATAAGAATAAGCTTAAACTATTTACAAAGCTCAGTAGTTATAACAAGAGTATTGCACAGTTAAGTAATGAATCACTCAGAGGGAGAAGTTGAAGAGTTTGATGGCCACAGGTAAGAATGGCTTTCTGTGGCGGTCTGTGGTGCATTTAGGTGGGATCAGTCTAGCACTGAATGTGCTCCTGTGTTGAACCAGGACTTGATGGAGGGGTGGTGGATGCTGTCCAGGATTGTGTGGAGTCCAGACAACATCCTCCTCTCCGTCACCACCATCTCTTGTGTGTGTGTGTGTGTGTGTGTGTGTGTGTGTGTGTGTGTTTATATTTTTATATATGTATGTATATATGTATATGTGTATATATATATGTATATATATATGTGTATATGTATATATGTATGTGTATATATATGTGTATATATGTATGTGTATATATATATATATGTATGGGTATATATATGTATATATATATATGTATATATATGTGTATATATGTGTATATATGTAAAAATGTGTATATATGTGTAAATATATGTATGTATATATGTATATGTGTATATATGTATATGTATATATGTGTGTATATATGTATATATGTGTATATATGTATATGTATATGTGTGTATATATGTGTATATGTATATGTGTATATATATGTATATGTGTATGTATATATGTATATGTGTATGTATATATGTATATATGTATATGTATATATGTATATATGTATATTTTTGTGTATATATGTGTGTATATATGTATATATGTATGTGTATATGTATGTATATATGTGTATATGTATGTATATATGTATATATATGTATGTATATATATAAGTATATATGTATATATATGTGTGTGTGTGTGTGTGTATATATATATATATATTTGTGTGTTTGTGAACCCGTCGAAAAGAGTTTGGGTGATGCCAATGGAAGATAGCCTGTTGAGGAGGGTGGCGTGACAGATTGTGTCAAAGACTGCACTCAGGATGAGGATGGTGAGGAGTCCAGACTCAGCTTCCATGAAGAGGTCATTTGTGGTTTTGATGAGTACGAGTACCCCCATAGACAGTCTATATGGGGGTTTGGGTGGTTCTCTTCCCCCTAGTGGATGCACAGAGAAGCAGGTGAGATGGCAGCTGTACCCCCTGGTCCCAACTCTGGGTTGTCAGGGTTCTGTTTCTCCGATGAACTGGGTTATATTGAAAGAGATTTGGGCAGCTCCATCCACCATCTCTCCTAATCAGACCAGGTCTTGCCCAGAAGGTTCCAGTTTTCTATAATCTCACATTGTCTGCTGGATGCCACCTCCACCACCAGCCACTGAACGATTACATCACTGGTCAGATGTGGCAGGGGTCCAGAGACCACTACAGAGTCCCACATCGTCTTTGTGAATGTACACCCTGACTCAATAGTGACCTCCAAATATTGTAGTCTCATTGTCATCACCGCTGACGTGATTAACAGTTTCACTGAATTTACAGTTGCTGTTAACCAGCCGTTTTATTTGATTTTGGTTGCTGGATCACATCACGCCCCTCAAAATAGAATTTCCAGTGACCAGAGTTGGTTCCTCAGCAGGCGGGGTGCTGAGTGAGGAAAACTGCTAGAATAATGAAGTAGTGGTTGGTCAGGAGGCTTCTGCTTGGGACAGTCACCCAGCCACCCTGGTCACAGCCGGGGGAAAGCGAGCTGGAGCCACGCTCTTTTCGTCTGTTTCTCTCATCAGTCTTTTTTAACATTGTTGTTTCTATCTTTTTTCCACTTTGTTCTTTCTGTCTTTACCTGATGATTTTGTTTTGTTGTACTGACTTATATTTTGGTTTCTGTCAGTCGTTTCTCTTTCTGCTTCACATTGGTTTCTATTTTCCTTTTGTCAGACAGATAGTTGTGTAACGTTTGTGCATCTTGCATTGTTCACTTGGTCTGCTCACTGAGTTGTTATTATCTTCTCCTGATTCCCGTCCAAACACGCACTCACTTCCCATGTCCTGTTTCCTGTTTCCTGTCGCCAAGCAGAACTCCCCTTGCAGGCCTTGTGTTGTTAGTGTCTCGTTGTTAGTTTCATCATGCCGCTGTATGAACGCTTTCACTTCATCATGGTGAGTGAACAATGAAATGCTCTTGACTCAGATATCAACTTTCTTTTTCTCTTATTATGCACACCTCCGCACATGAAGATATTCGATTGTGTCTGGTATGATGCTGCCAGCGTGTGACTGCTCCCTAGTTGCCTGAGCCACAGCTAATACTAGCCTCCCTCCTGAACAGGAAGTGCTGAAGCAACTGCAGGGCACCATTGAAGAAGACTCTGGGGATGCGTCTGGCTCTCAGCTGGAGCTCATTGAAAGACTGAAAGGTGAAGAAGGAAAACCACATACACGCACACATGCAGGCACTTATCTGACATTTATCCATCTGTCTGCTTCAGAAATGAGCCTGGACTCTGCTGGATTTAAGCCCAGGTCCAGGCCTCCTCTGCCCCCCTCGTCATCCTCCAGCTCAGCCTCTTCCGGGGCTGGAACTCCCGGAGGAGCAGCTGGAAGCTCCACAGCTTCAGTCCCCCCAGCAAACGCAGCTTTCCCCAGGAGAGGGCTGCCATCTGTGGGCAGAGACAGTCATGACAGGTGCCTGGAGGAGCTGGAGAAGGAGCGGTACACTACTAATAATCCTGTTACTACCGATCACATTTGTTATTACCATGAATTTTATTTTGTTGACGTCCCTCTGCCTGCCTGCCTTACTCTCTGATTGGCTGCTTACAGGGCTCTCCTATTAGCTGAGCTGGAGAAGGAGGAGAAGGAGAAGGACTGGTTCTACGCTCAGCTGCAGAATCTCACCAAGAGGATCGACAGTCTGCCTCTCACTGAAAATGTAAACACAAAGATTTTACTACTGAAAATGGTCTTGTTTAAAGCTTCTGGTTGTATCGATGCGTCAGCTTTCTGTATCACATTAATGTCACTTCAACAGCAGTGAAGTCACAGATCCTTCATTGCTTCATTCTGTTGTGGTCACCTGAAATTCATCTCAGGAGTAGCAGTTGTTAATGTCCTCGGGCTTATCTGTTTGTCTTGTCAGTTCACTTTGCAGACAGATATGAGTCGTCGCCAGCTGGAGTTTGAGGCTCGCCAGATCCGCTCTGCGATGGAGGAACAGCTGGGTTCCTGTCAGGAGATGGAGAGAAGAGCTCAGGTACAATCAGAAACCCCGAAATAAGCCTTTAATAACATTAATTTGGAGGACCTGCAGTACAAAGAACTTGTGGATGTGTTTTCAGGCTCGTGTGTCTCGAATTCAGCAGATAGAGAAAGACATTCTGAGACTTGGAGCTCGACTACAGGTAACCTCCTCCCCCAGTCCTCCCAGTACACTCACTCTTGACAGGTGTCTTCTCGTCGCACTCTCATTCTCTCTCTCTCTCTCTCTCTCTCTCTCTCTCTCTCTCTCTCTCTCTCTCTCTCTTCTCAAGGGGGAGGGGTCACAGGGCTTGAGTGACAGCAGTGGTTTGACTGGAGCTCAGGTGAGCGTCTCATTCTGACTTTATTGGTCAAGTTTCTAACTGTCTTTTTGGTAAAAATAAAAAAAAAATGTTTTGTTCATCAGAGCTCCAGCAGTCGATTGGACCACGAGCCGGCCAATGAGACAAGCTATTCTGTGCCTCGACGAATCACCAGCCACCTGGGAACAAAGGTGAGCCCTTCCACCATGACACCCTGTTGGTGACGGCATCCACAACTGTGAAAAGGGTTAACTGTGTTGCCCTCTACAGGTGGAGATGGTGTACAGTCTTCTTTCCATGTTGGGGACTCATGATAAGGACGACATGTCGCGGACTCTGCTTGCCATGTCAAGCTCGCAGGACTCCTGCATTGCCATGCGTCAGTCCGGTTGCCTGCCGCTGCTCATCCAGCTGTTGCATGGCAACGACAAGGATTCTCTGTTGCTAGGTAACCATGTACGCTAGTTAGAAAGGAATTGGTAGTTAAATGACCACTAATATTTTTGTTGTTGCCTAGGTAACTCTCGCGGCAGTAAAGAGGCTCGTGCACGAGCGTCAGCAGCACTGCACAACATAGTGCACAGTCAGCCTGACGACAAGAGGGGCCGGCGTGAGATCAGAGTGCTCCACTTGCTGGAGCAGGTGCGCCATTACTGCGAGGCCTGCTGGAGCTGGCAAGAGAACCACGAGAGGGGTGTCGACCAGGAGGACAACCCCAGTGAGTGATGTCATTAGTACTTGTCAATCAGAGGAAGCCGGAACAGTGATACAGATTGTAAAACTTAATGGACATTGTTTTTTGTCTTAGTGCCATCTCCAGTGGATCATCAGATATGCCCTGCTGTCTGCGTCCTGATGAAACTGTCCTTTGACGAGGAGCATCGGCACGCCATGAACGAGCTTGGTGAGTAACACCAGTTACGCACTTGTTAACCAGTAACTTGTACATTGGTTAATACCTGGTTACAGTTTTGTCTACTGTTGGCAGTGGGTTATGACCCAGCCCCTCTCTCTCTGTCTCTGGTCTGTCCAGGTGGTCTTCAGGCAGTGGCTGAGCTGCTGCAGGTGGACTGTGAGATGTTCGGCTTGGGCAGCGATCACTACAGTGTCACACTGCGGCGCTATGCAGGGATGGCACTCACTAACCTGACCTTTGGCGATGTAGCCAACAAGGTGAGGAGAGCGCCATGTGGGCAGGTCAATTATATGATCGTTGATGTCTCATGGTATCCTTTTCCATCAGGCCACACTTTGTTCCATGAAGGGTTGCATGAGAGCCATGGTTGCCCAGCTGAAGTCTGAGAGTGAAGACCTGCAGCAGGTACATCTGCTCTCTGTTGGCCATTTTCTGACCCTTAACGTCAATGTAGCAGCCTGAAGACATTGTGGTACCAGTGAGGCACCTCCAGCTGGTCAGCATAGAAACATGTTGACTCTATGTCTACAGGTGATAGCAAGTGTCTTGAGGAACCTGTCATGGCGTGCTGATGTCAACAGTAAGAAGACATTGCGTGAGGTTGGCAGTGTGCGGGCACTGATGGGCTGCGCTCTTGAGGTCCAGAAGGTGAATGAACTTTTAATGTGATTGGCTTGAGCGTTTCCTGAGCTACTACTGAAAGCGCTCTGTAACCTTTTCTTCTCATTTGCCAGGAGTCGACACTGAAGTCTGTGCTGAGCGCACTCTGGAATCTGTCTGCTCACTGTACAGAGAACAAGGCGGACATCTGTGCTGTGGATGGTGCTCTGGCATTCCTGGTAGGAACGCTGACACACCGCAGCCATACCAACACACTTGCCATTATTGAGAGTGGCGGTGGTATCCTGCGCAATGTGTCCAGCCTCATCGCGACCAATGAGGCACACAGGTGAGCATCCTGGTCTCCACGGTGACCTTGTTTCTCTGACGGACTGTGAGAGGATTTATTGTTTTCCCTGCCTTTGGTCTTGCAGGCAGATCCTGCGTGAACACGGCTGCCTGCCAACGCTGCTGCAGCACCTCAAATCTCACAGTCTGACCATCGTGTCCAACGCCTGCGGCACGCTCTGGAACTTGTCTGCCCGTGACGCCAAAGACCAGGAGGCACTATGGGAGCTAGGTGCAGTGGGCATGCTCCGTAACCTCATCCATTCCCGTCACAAGATGATAGCTATGGGCAGTGCTGCCGCCCTACGCAACCTGATGGCTAACCGTCCGGCACGCTACAAGGATGCCAGTGTGGTTTCACCAGGTGCAGGTGCTCCTTCACTACATGCACGCAAACAGAAGGCGCTCATCGAGGAGCTGGATGCTCAGCAGCTGTCAGAAACCTTTGACAACATCGACAACCTGAGTCCTAAGGCGGCACATAGGAAGGGACGGGGATGTAATGGTGGAGGAGGAGGAACAAATGCTACACGCTCCTATGCGAACACACCGGTGCTGTCGGGTCCAAAAAATGGTGACGGAGTGAAGAGGACAAGTGAGGAAGCGGCGTACTCTCGGCCAGTGTTCTCGCCCAGCGTACGAGCCTCCAGCGACAGCCTCAACAGCGTGACGAGCGCAGACGGCTATGGCAACCGTGGCAAAACCAAGCCATCATCAGAACCATTCTACTCATCTGATGAGAGTGGTGCCAACCGGTGCTGTGTCTACAGGAAGTATCCGGCTGACCTGGCGCACAAAATCCGCAGCGCCAACCACATGGCAGATGATGACGGGGCTGAGCTTGACACGCCCATCAACTACAGCCTCAAGTACTCAGATGAACAGCTGAATTCTGGGAGACAGAGTCCAAGCCACCGGGGCGGCATCGAGAGTGATGAGGATGATGAACAGGATGGCAGGCTAAGGATGAGGAATGAAAGCAGTGACTCTGTGACCACCAGCACTCGTGTGACATCGGTGCCACCTTCACGCTACGTTGTTGCGGCAACGTCAAATTACAGTAGTGACTCAACAGTTGAGCAGCCAATCGACTACAGCCTGAAATACGGTGGAGACACCACTCGCAAGCCTCTGTTCAAGCCAGAGGAGACTGCCTCCCCCTCCCTGCCCACTCCCCCATCTTCCTCTACCAGCAAGCCTCGGCCCCCTCCTCAACCAGCCTCTCGGGCAGTGTCAAAGAGCAACCAGGAGTCAACGCAGACGTACTGTGTAGAGGACACGCCCATCTGCTTCTCAAGAGGCAGCTCACTCTCCTCACTGTCATCGGAGGAAGACGAGGACAATGATGTCATTGGAAGAAAGAGGGGCGGCGGGAACGGTGTCAGTGGCAATGACTACCCAACGCTTCCTGTTAGCGAGAAAGGCACACACAAGCAGCAGCGGCCACAGAAGGAGGTGGAGAGCCAGACAGCCACCACTGCGGTTCCCTCCACACGAGGTAGAAGAGGTCATCACCACCATCATGGCCATGCCCACCACCATCATCACCACCACCATGTGACTTCATCAGGTGCCAGAACCCCTAAAAGTCCCCCAGAGCAGCCATACGCTCAGGAGACGCCACTGATGTTCAGCCGCTGCACATCTGTCAGCTCCCTTGACAGCTTCTCCACCTCCTCCATTGCTAGCTCTGTGCGCTCGAGTGAACCGTGCAGTGGTGTGCCGAGTGGCGTGGTAAGCCCCAGCGACCTGCCTGACAGTCCAGGCCAGACTATGCCACCGAGCCGAGCCAAGACACCACCGCTGCCACCGCCGGCACAGAAAAGTAAAGAGGAGGAAAAGGCCAAAAAGAAAGATGAGGAGGAGAGCAGTGCCGATGCCCTGCTGCACTTCGCCACCGAGAGCACGCCACACGGCTTCTCCCGTGCCTCCAGTCTGAGCGCGCTCAGTGTGGATGAGCCATATATTGCAGCGGAAATGAAAAAGAAGAAAGAAGAGGAGGGCGGGAATGATGTGAAGAAGGAGGAGGAGGCAGCGAAACAAATCCTTGACGAATCTGACGATGACGATGACATTGAGATCCTGGAGGCGTGCATCAATATGGCTATGCCCAAGTCATCAAGGAAACCAAAAAAACAGCAACAAGCAGCCCCACGGAAACCCAGCCAGCTTCCCGTCTACAAGCTCTTCCCACCTCAGAGCCGCAGCCAATCACAGCCAAGAAAAGATGTGGCGCCACCACTTCCGGATGAAGTGCCGAGAGTCTACTGTGTGGAGGGAACGCCACTCAACTTTTCCACAGCCACGTCACTCAGTGATCTCACCATCGACTCTCCTCCCAATGAGGAGGCGGCAGCAGCTGTGATACCAGCAGGCCCACCTACTTCCTCCCAGAGCCGGCGGGTTGGAATTCCTGAGGGTGAGAATGGTGATGACATCCTTGCTGAGTGCATCAGTGCTGCCATGCCCAAAGCCAAACCCAGGAAGCCAATCAGAGCGGCAGCAAATAGTGAGCACCTGCAAGCTCCTCCCCTTCCTCCACCTCTTCCTCCCCCAGCTCCACCTCCTCTGGGTTCACAGCAGCAGAAGAAGAAGCCAACATCACCTGTTAAGCCAATGCCCCAGCGGTCTGCATATGGCGCCACAACAGCTGCAGCCACCAAGGGGAAGCTTGGTTTCACCTTTGACTCCCCGCATCACTACACGCCCATCGAGGGCACGCCATGCTGTTTCTCACGCAATGACTCTTTGAGTTCGCTGGACTTCGATGAAGATGACGCCTGTGGTGGTGAGAGGGAAGAAGTTGAAAAAACAACAAAAGAAGAAGAAGGCAAAAAGAGGAAGCAGCAGACCGCAGCTGTTTTCCCTCGAACGAAACCAGCCTCCACTGCACCACAGATGGATGAGAAGCAGAAGTTCGCCATCGAAGACACGCCTGTCTGCTTCTCCAGAAATTCCTCCCTCAGCTCACTGAGCGACATAGACCAGGAGAACAATAACAAAGAGTTCGCTCCAGCATCTGAGCAACAAGATGGAGATGCTGCAACAAAATCTCCACCTCTTCAACCACCACAGACAGAGTCAAAGCCCCGCCCTACTGCAGCCAGCGGCTATGCACCCAAAGCCTTCCACGTGGAGGACACGCCCGTCTGCTTCTCCAGGAACTCTTCACTCAGCTCGCTCAGCATTGACTCAGAGGACGACCTGCTGCAAGAGTGCATCAGCTCCGCCATGCCCAAGAAGAAAAAGAAAGCCACCACTGCCACCGTTCCACTTGCAACTGCCGTCACGTCACTTCCTGTGCTGAGAGCAGATGAGAGCATTCTGGCTGAAGAGGAGCCTTCTGAGGCCCCCAGAAGCCCTACCTCCCCAGACTCTGAGTCTTTTGATTGGAAGGCCATTCAGGAAGGCGCCAACTCCATTGTCAGCAGCCTCAATGCTGCTGCTGCGGCGTCATCATTGTCCCGCCAACCATCATCAGACTCTGATTCTGTGCTCTCACTCAAATCTGTGGGTTCTCCTTTCCGACTGCAACCAGCCAACAATGCAGAAGAGGAGGACTCTGAGGAGAAGGAGGTGAAGCGAGGAGCAAGGATCCTGAAGCCAGGTGAACGTAGTACACTGGCTGCCAAGAAGAAAGAGGAGGAAGAGGAGGAGGAGTCAGCCAGGGCTGTGAGAGGTGGGAAGAAAGTCTACAGGAGTCTGATCACTGGCAAGCCAAGGGCAGAACCAGCGGCCAGGGGGCGGAGCAAACCTAGAGTAGCAACTGGGCCCAAAGCTCCAGGAAACAGCGACGGTGCAGACAGAGGCGGTGGGTCGTCACGGGACTCCACGCCATCTCGCTCCTCGGCCACTGCCAGTCAGAAAGGAGGGAAGCTGTCACAACTTCCACGCACAGCGTCCCCAGGAAGTGCATCATCTTCCTCTGCCCCAAGACCGGCCAAACAGAGCGCGATGGTAAGGAGCGGAGGCATCCCAAGGAGTGAGTCTGCATCGAGAGTCAGCAGCTCCACAGTGGCTAAGAAACAGAAGGCGGAACCTGAGAAACCAACCCTCGTCCGCCAGTCGACCTTCATCAAGGAGGCTCCAAGCCCAACACTAAAGAGGAAGCTGGAAGAGTCTGCAGTGGCGGCAGCGTTAGAGTCACCGTCCAGCCCAGATACGCCGCTTCCATCATCAATGAGGAGACATGATGTCAACCGCTCCCACTCCGAGAGCCCGTCACGCCCACAGGAAGCAGCATCTCGTTTCAGTCGCACTGGCACATGGAAGCGTGAGGGCGGTGGTGGAGGAAATGCTGGCAAACACTCAACGTCACTACCTCGTGTGGGCACATGGAAGCGGACAGGAAGCTCCTCCTCCGTGCTCTCAGCCTCCTCAGAGTCCAGCGAGAAGGGGCGGAGCGAGGAGGAGACGAGTGTGAGATCAAAGGGAACATGGAGGAAGGACAAGAGTGCCGGCGACACCTCTGGCAAGAATGCCGACAAATCTGAAGATGTGTGGGTGCGTCTTGAGGATTGCCCTGTCAACAACCCGCGCTCCTCTTCTTCCTGTTCAGCTCGCTCCCCCACTACTATCAATGCCCCACCCATCATCGACAGCCCCACCCCCTCTAAGATACCCTCCTCTGCCTCTTCTTCCTGCTCCAACCTTAATCTTCGACAGAGCTGTGAGAGCCTTGATGACAAGCCAGCACCTGAACGACAGCAACAGCGCAGTCAGCAGCGCAGTGGTGCCGTGGCAGCCAGAGTCAGCCCCTTCAACTACACCCCCAGCCCCAGGAAGAGCAACGCTGACATCCCCACGGCAACCGCCACGTCAACCACCACCACCACCACCACCACCACCACCACATCGTCAACAACCACCCCCACACGACCCTCACTTATCCCCACACCTGTCACCAAGAAACGCGAGCCGAAGGGTGGAGAGGGCGGGGGCGGGGGCGGTGGTGGTGAACGTGGCTCATACATTGTGACATCAGTTTGAAAAGAGTGAGGACACAAGATGGACGTGTAAATATGGACCAGAAGTGTTTGGAATTGTTTGTGAACTGAACTGTACAGAAAATGAGTCTGTATTTAAGTGCTAGCCCCGCCCCCTCACTTACCTGTGTCCCCCCCTTGGCTCCTCCCACTTGTTATTCATGCCTTTTTTTTCTTGGAGAAAGAAAACTTTAAGAAATTAACTTTTTATGTTTTTTTATACCACTAAAATGATGTGTAGCGCTTAGCTCTGCCCCTCTCTACCTGAGTCCCTGCATGGTCCTACCCCACCTTAGGAATGAGTTACCATGGTGACACAATGATGACGATGATGTTTCTGCTAGCTGTAGCGTCTGAGCTCCCTCTGCTCCACGCCAACAATGTCGCCATGTTTTCTTTGCACACATCTGATGTCAGATGGCATTTCAGACCAAACAAGTAATCGACCTGCCCACATGCCTGGAGTTGAGGCTGCGGCTGAGCGTCCACCTGACCAGTGTCGGCCTCACCTGTGGAGGTCTGGATCGTGTCATCGTTGATGCAAATTTGACTTGATTTAATTGGAATGAACAAATCAAATAAACAGCATCATGATAGTGTTTGGTTTGTCAGGTCTGTTACCATGACGACGAGTTGTCAGCTTTATGAACACAGGTTTTGTGAATGGAGTTCTGCTCAAACTGAGTCTTTGCCTCGTTTCCCGGCGTGACTTGGTGGGTGTCATGGTGTCTTGTTTGCTCTGAGAATGCCAGTCGCTTAGAAGCTGCTTTTGTTTCAGGATGTTTGTCATCAGCTCTGCTCGTGTCTGCCGCCTTCGAAATGAATAACACTGTAAAACGTAACTTATTGCTGTAAAACTTTAAACTTTGAAGCACATAATTTAAACAAAGTGATTTTTTGCCAAAACAGTTTTCACAGTTTTTCTTGTTTTTATGTTGATGCTGATTGAAGATAACAAGAAATAAAATCCACATTTAGATGCAAAAGTGTCTTGTCTTTTCATTGTCATAGCAACATTTGACCTCTAACCAACAGCAGCAGAACTCTGCGTTCAGGACAGTTGGTCTTTTAAAGCCATCCGTCAGGCTCAACAGTTTAGTTTGGGCCTGAGCCCTTAAGAGGGCGAAGACCCTTTCGTTATGTTATGAATCATTAGAAGTATTTTTCAATAGTAAATGATTTAAAAATCGTCACTGGGTTCTCAGTGGAGCCTTCAGTGATGGGGGGCTCTTCAGTAGGATGAAGGCCTGCTGGATGTTGTGGGACTGACTTGGTAGACACGTCTCTGCAACATTGGATGGACATCAGGGGCGGTGCCTTTGGAGTGGCAGACCAGGTGGTGGTCCCCATCTTTAAGAAAGGAACCAGAGGGTGGGAGGATCACGCACACACACATATATATGTATATATATATATATATATATATACATATATATGTGTGTGTGTGTATATATATATACATATGTGTGTGTATATATATATATATACATATATGTGTATATATGTATACATATATGTGTATGTATATATACACATATGTATATATATGCATATATATGTATATATACATATGTGTATATATATACATATATGTATATATACACATATATGTATATACATATATATGTGTGTGTGTGTGTATATATATATATATATACATATATATGTGTGTGTATATATCTATATACATATATGTGTATATATGTATACATATATGTGTATGTATATATACACATATGTATATATATGCATATATATGTATATATACATATGTGTATATATATACATATATGTATATATACATATATATGTATATATATATGTGTGTGTGTGTATATATATATATATATATATATATATATATATATATATATATATATATATATATATATATATACACACAATGTTGGTTCTCACTGTGGCACCTCAGTAAGAAGGTTGTGGGTGGAGCCCCGGCTGGAGCACGGGGTTTTTCTTTGTGGAGTCCCGGCCTCGCACCTGAAGGCTGCTCGGATAGGCTCCACCCCCACCACCCCTAACAGGATAAGAGAGAGAAGCTGGATGGATGGATTTTAATGGATTTATTTTGAAAGTCCACATGGGCCTCCGGACGTGACGCATAGTTTGACCGCATTTTCTATCAGTACCTCCGCCTCTCTCAAATGATGGACACTCAGAAGGTAAGAACCTGATCGATCGACGATTAATAATCACGTGACTCGCGGCTGCGAGGTCGCCAACTCCCATGTAGAGCTTTAGCTAGCTGTTAGCTAGCTGTTAGCATGCAGCGGGTTCAGGATGAATCGGGCAAACTTTATTGACACGGTGTCGCGATGTGAGCGTCAGCGGCTGAGGTCAGGCGTTTATCCCTGCCTCCGGCCTGTCGGAGTGACGTCATCAACATGGGTGCCCCGTGTTCGTGGTGACGTTCAAGTACAGTGACCCCTCAGAGCTGGACCTGGTATGTCGTCACAACAATGATCTGAATCATCATGACCACAGTCCTGGTCCGGTTCTCAAAGCTGAACTGGGTTCCGCCAGAGCAATTGCACCAAGAAAACTTTCAAGGGTTTCTCAACAGGAGGTGGGTTCCTTCAAGGCAATCCAGTCCAAGACAACACCAAGGAAACTGAATGGAGTATCAGTTGTCTTGATGGTAGAAGTTGCCATGGTGGCCAGGTTACCGCCGTTGTAGTGCAGTGCTGATTGCCAATCTGAGTCAGTTGTGTTTGTTGAACAGGAAGCGCTGCGCAGGATCATCAGCACATTGGCCAATAAGAACGAAGAGCTCCAAACCTTCCTGGAAACAGTCAACAGCACGCTAACAGGATTGCAGGTCAGCAGCTCATTGGCCTGTAGTAAAGAGGAGGGTGTGGCTTAGAGGGAACCCAGTGAAAATGTCAATATGTTTTGTCCAACCAGGAGGAATCATGGAAGGTGATGTCAGAGCTGGAGGCGGAGCTCAAGCAGCTGCGGTCCATACTGGAGGAAAAAGGTGTTGAGCTTCACAACACCATCAAGGAGGAGCAGCAGAGGAAGGAGGCGGAGCTGCAGGTTGTTACTTCCTTTCGATTTTGTTCGTGTCAGAAATGAAGAATGAAGCAGCAAACAAATTTAACCAATAGGAAGAAAGTCTCTGGTAACAAAGTTTCTGACTGAGAGCTGCTGCGGTTGTTTCAGAGACAGCTGACTGAGGGGAAATGTGCTCTGCTGTCATGTGACCAGCTGCTGGAGTTCGCCAACCAGACACTGACAATTACCAACGAAGAAGAATTCCTCAAAGTAGGAAGCAGTGCAGAAAACGTGATGGGAGGATACAAAAGGCACAGAAACTTAACATCAAATTTTTGTTCTCTGCATTTTTTTTCAGGCAGCAAAACAAATCAAAGAAAGGTACGACTGGCGGTTCCGTTCGTGTGTGTTTGGTTCTGCTTCCTTTATTTACAGTTTCCTTTTTTGTCTCAACTAACAAAACACAGTTACTAATTAATTTACTAACCCCCCCTCCCCCATGAACCCTGCCCGGCATCCTAACCCCACCCCTCTAACACCATAACCCCACCCATTTCGTTGGATACTACATCCCCTTGTTACCAGGGTAACCATGGCTCCAGCATTCCGGCTGACGACTCGTCCAGCGGTGTCTGAGAGCATGTCACAATTTACTGTAGACTTCAGCGTGGAGAGGGCGGAGCTTCAGCAACTGCACTTCCTTCCTGGTGTTGTTCCTCTATTCTGCTATTTATGAGTTGTATGTTCTGCTGGACGTCTGCTTGCTTGACAACAGAGAGGTTGATTTCTTTTAGTGCCAAGAGCGCCGGAAATTGATGCCAACAGCTGCAGCGCCCATGACAACATTATCGTGGTTGCCTGGCGACCAGCCGGCGAGTTTGAAGATGAAGGCAGCAGTGGGCAAACGGAACACTATGATCTTGAGTACCGGAAAACCAACCATGACAGCTGGCTGAGAGTGGTGGGGGAGGCAGGCTGGGACCGGATCGATGACATCACAGAGACACGCGCCACCATCACGGGTGCGGAGGTCACAGGTCTCATGCCGCCGTCACGTGTGTCATCATCACAACTGTGTTTTTGTTTCAGGTCTCAAGTTTGATTCTCGTTTTCTTGCCGTTCGCGTTCGAGCACGGAACAAAGCTGCTGCTGGCGAGTTCTCAGAGCCCATCGCCATAGAAACCAGAGGTAAACTGATGCTCGATGCTGTGCACATTCTCACTTGTTCCAATGTTCTTGAATGCTCCAATGTTCTCACACATTCCAATGTATTTGTACGTTCCAATGTTCTCGTGCATTCCAACGTTCTTGCGCGTTCAAAGGTTCTCAGGCGTTCTAATGATCTTGTGCGTTCCAACCTCTCACATGGTCCAACGTTCTCACTCGTTCCAATGTTCTCACACTGTAAAGGACTGCACATCCAAACTCTTTTCCAAACTCCTTCCCTGCACTGCTCCCTCAGAAGGGAGGAGTTTTACCACACCTGCCTTCCTGGGAGGCAGGCCCAACCTGTAACCACGCCCACCTCGTCAACTGAGATGCTCTGCAGCTGCTCTGCCTCAGAAAGTGTGCTGGCATGTCCCAGAGGAAGCGCCTCGTTGCCGCTCCTCCAGCTCCAGTCCAGTGTGCGTCTCCAAGTCAACGTCAGTTGGTTCCTTTTTGTCTCCTTCAGTTGTATGAGAGTTTGAAACTACACCCCTTCGCTTTGTTACCTCAGGCCATGTGGGCGCCCTTAGCTTTTCTGTTAGCTGAAGCTGGGTAGCCTTTTGTTAGCCCTCCTTCCTTTAGGCACTGGACTGGGTCGTTATTGTATGAGAACTTATGTTGATTAAGACAGTTTATCACTTTTATTAGTTTATTTAATTTAGAGAGTATTGATTTCAGTTAACTCGTAAATCCCTTTTCTTGCCCACAGCACACACGATTCCCACAACCCTTCAATCACCTGTCCAGGAAATACCAAGAAAATACTTCATATGTACCTGGGAACCCTGTCTCCTGACCGAGACTCTGGCTGCTGCCTGCACACTCCCTTCCCACAACCAGAATCCCTACAGTTTCTTCACACACACTCTAACGTTCTTTTGCGTTCCAACGTCCTTGTGCGTTCCAACGTTCTCGTGCGTTCCAACGTTCTCGTGCGTTCCAACGTTCTCGTGCGTCACTGCGTTCTCGGGCATCACTGCGTTCTCGGGCGCCACTGCGTTCTCGGGCGTTCCAGCGTTCTCGGGCGTCACTGCGTTCTCGGGCGTTCCAGCGTTCTCGAGCGTCACTGCGTTCTCGGGCGTCACTGCGTTCTCGGGCGTTCCAGCGTTCTGGGGCATTCCTGCGTTCTCGGGCGTCACTGCGTTCTCGGGCGTTCCAGCGTTCTCGAGCATCACTGCGTTTTCGGGCGTCACTGCGTTCTCGGGCGTCACTGCGTTCTCGGGCGTTCCAGCGTTCTCGGGCGTTCCAGCGTTCTCGGGTGTCACTGCATTCTTGGGCATCACTGCGTTCTCGGGCGTTCCAGCGTTCTCGGGCGTCACTGCGTTCTCGGGCGTTCCAGCGTTCTCGGGCGTCACTGCGTTCTCGGGCGTTCCAGCGTTCTCGGGCGTCACTGCGTTCTCGGGCGTTCCAGCATTCTCGGGCGTCACTGCGTTCTCGGGCGTTCCAGCGTTCTCGGGCGTCACTGCGTTCTCGAGCGTCACTGCGTTCTCGGGCGTCACTGCGTTCTCGGGCGTTCCTACGTTTTCCCAGCGACAGTTTGACTTCTCTTCTTCTGCATGTTTTCGTGTCAGCCTTTCACTTCAGCTTTGATCCGTCGACGTCTCACCCTGAGCTGAAGGTGCAGGGTGACGTGGTGACCTGGGAGCCGCACGGGTTCAAAGGTCATGACCCCCGACTGAAAGGCAAAGAGAATAAAACCAGGTGAGGGAACTTGTCAGAGACAATGTCGCCACTGATGTGACGAGAGGCGGGCCCGTGCTGCACGTTTTAACCTATTTGTTCTCCTGCAGTCTCCGTGCGCCACGTCCTCCACATTCTCAGGTAGAAACCGCCGTCGATGCCTGGTTGCCTAGCAACCACAGTGTCACAAGTCACTTTCTCATCCATGTTTCACTCCATGTAGCCAATCACATCACTGCTCATATTTTTGTTTACATTTTATGTCTGTAACATGATGCTTCAGAGACTCCAGAGGTTGCTACATCCTCACTGTCCCACGCTGTCATTGGCTGTTTCACCCTCGAGTTTCCTCTCATCTTTGACCTTTGACCTTTGACATGTTCTTTCTTTCTCAGCAGCAGAAGTGCCACTCCGTCACCCAATAAGATGGCAGCAGTTCGAGCTGGACGTGACCGGTTCGCTGGAGAGTCCTACACAGTTCTGGGTAAGAGTATTGCATTAATACTGTATTATTACTGCGATAACTCCACTGTAGTACTGTAATAAAACCTCAGTGATACACCAGTTTACTGTCGGTGAAGGTTCCCAGTCACTCAGGTCCCAGTATCTCTTAAATCCTTTGTCATCGTCAACTGGACTGTTAGGGACCAAAAACCCTGGACCAATAATACTGCAAAAGTACTGCAAAAGTATCAAAATATTGTGGTCTCCTTCAGAGGAGGAGAGGAGGCGGCGCCACTCATTCTGCACAACTTCAGCCATCAATGAAGTGACATTGATACTGTAGCAATGCAGTCGTGTAACTGCAATAGTACCACAATAACACTGTAAGAATGAAAGACAGCAAAAATACTGCAAAGATGCAGTATTAATATCAAAATTCTGTAAACTGCAGCTGTCACTAAACATGACCTAAATGAACAATGATGCAACTTGTGGGCGGAGCTAGTACAGATGCAGGCTTATTTTAATTTTGCATTTGATGTCACTTCTTGTTGAAGTTTCCATAAATGCTTCTTTTTCCTGTCGCTTTCCCAGGGGACCAGGAGATGAGTGATGGCTGTCACTATTGGGAGCTCCGCCCCCTGGCTGACTGGAAGTCGTTCAGTGTGGGTGTGGCCCACCGGGCCAGCCTTGGCCGCTTTGACCAATTAGGGAAGAGCGCTGGATCCTGGTGTCTCCACGCCAGCCAATGGCTGCAGAGCTCACTCGCTGCCAAGCACAACAACCGGGCCAAGTCGCTGGATTGGTCGCTGCCTCAGCGAATCGGGATCTACTGTGACTATGACAACGGTGCCTCTCCAATTCTCTTCAGTTGTGACTTTGTTTTGGGACGTGATTCAGTCCCACAATGCACTCTGTTTTTGCCTTACTCATCATCTCTTTGTGACTTTCAGGCGATCTGATGTTTGTTGATGTCGACCGTCTTCGTCCTCTTCATTCTTTCAAGACCAAGTTCAGCCAGCCGCTCGTCCCCGCCTTCACAGTCAGTGACCTCCGGCATGGAAACGTCAAGTCGACCTTCTTGACGCCATTCTAACCGTAATACAACTCTTTGCAGGTCTGGTGTGGGGGCATCTCCATAGCAACCGGCCTGCAGGTGCCGAGCTTCATGGGAAAGTTCCTGTCCACGAATCGCAGCCTCAGCAGTTTGTCGCAGTAGAACTTCATGTCAGCAATGATCAATAATGGATTCTTTGTATTGATCTGATGAGACACTTAATGATTTTTATTCTCTGCTTCGAATGTTAAAATGATCTTTTAGTTCATGTTCCTTTATTTTTAACTTCTACTCTTGTTGTTGGGTAGCATTTTATTTTGATGAATCTGTAACTCCTTTTATTGTGAAGGCTGTTGTCACATTTAATGAACTTTAAAGTTTATGTGGAATTTCTGAAGTCTGTATTTATTTTGAAAAACTGTTCATTCCTTTTGGGTTTTAATGTGAAGGTGAGGAAGGCAAGTTTTCTTAGCTGACCTCCTTTTCAGCAGCTGACTGACTTTTGAAGACAAAAAGGCTTTTATTCTGAATTGAGGAAATAACTGACTTCCATTGAATGGGTTCTATGAGCACGTCAACCGTGACCACAGATGTAATCATGACTCAGCATTTTATACTCAAATAAACAGAAAAGGTAATTTTGTTTTGGGTTTTTTTTCGATTTCATCAGTTTGTCTGAAAAATCTAGTTTGTGTCAAGTCCGTCCATCATCAGCCGCTTGTCCTGTGTGTGGGGGGGGGTGGGGGGGTGGCGGTCGTGTCAACTTTGTTTTCATGAGTCAGCACATCTGATTGCTTGGTTCCAGCTGGTTCCCACCTCCTCAAATCCTCTGTCACAACCTATGTTTCCATGGCAATGGGGATTTTTACAGTGAGGTCATCGTGGATGAGGGAGATCACACTAAAGTGACAACTTGGCGTGAAGGTGCGCACCAACTTGCTCCTCCTGTCATTCAGTTTCTCTTCTGTCTCACAGACATCACCAAAGGTGGCGGCCACCATGCAGCAGGTGCTCTCTCACCTGAGGGTGGTTGAGGTTGAGTTCTACAGCCTGAGGTTGAAACAACAAATGGTAAGAAAAAAGATTTCAAGGTCGAGCCTCTTATTCCCACCCAAGGAATGACACGTGCCGCCAGCTTAGCTTTTTTTTAAGTCTTTTATTTGAGCCCTGCCCCCTCGCCGCCATTTAATCGAACACGTTTCCCCAGTGACTCAGTGAGGAGTCAGGCAGTGCCCCCTGCTGTGCCGAGGTCAGAAAGACTCAATTATTTTAGAGTTTTATGATGTCACATGATGCATGGTAAGGGGCCAGCACAGCTCAGAGGTAGCGTGGCCATCTAGTGACCGAAGGGTTGCTGGTTCGATCCCCACTTCCCCTGGTGACCATGTCCAAGTGTCCTTGAGCAAGATAATCAGAAAGAACTTAATTGTCCATTGCAGAGCAGTGGAAATTTGTCTTTGACGTGCTCGAAGTAAAAAACACATGTTTAAAAAATCCATGAAAGATATTTAAAAAAAAACGACATAAGAAACATAACAATACAGAGCAACACACAGAAGCTAAGAAACTGGGTCCAACCCTTCAAACTTGACAGTTAGGGCCTGGGCCTGCAGGTACTTGGACCCTATCATGTTTGCTGGTCAGAACAACACATCAGCAGCACTACAAACACCCACTAACCAGTGTCCCAGCCCCCCAACACCCATGAGGCAGCTGGGCCAGACGGCCCGGAGCCGGTTTTCACATCCACACCATTCAAAACCTGGTCCTGGACTGTTCTTGCTGTCAATGAGCGCCCAATATGAGCATCATCTAATTTCACCCCTGAACATGAATGAAATTCACTGAAATTCACCACACTTGTCCAGTCTGGCTAAACATTCACTAATCTACAAAAAAGAAGAAGTCTATAGCGCCACCTAGGGAGCCACACAACTAAAAGATGATTTAGATAATTTGCAGCGCTATAACTCCTCCCAGGAATGTCCCACAAACATGGGACCAACACCATTGGACTCGTCTCATCAAGATCAACAATTCCTCCACTCTGACCCCTCACCTGTCTACAACTGAATGTCCACAAATTGGACAAAACTGTCAAAATGAAGACTTTTTTTACTCCCCAACAAAATCTATCTCCTCCTAGGGCATTAATGCTATCGCTTCCAAACTTTCACACATTTCTCTCCCAACTGTGCTGATCAAAAGTTATTAAAAGTTTTTATAAAGCGCCAACGATTTGGGTTTTACAAGCCGTCAAAGTGGGGGAGACACGTTTCAGCTTCCAATGGAAGCCTATGGGGAGACGGTGTCCTCTCAGGTTCATACTGTCAAACAAACGCTTCTCACGTCTACACCATCCATCCCACAGCTCTACCAACCACACCACTGCATTCCTGACAAAAACCCCTCCAAGAACATGGTGTTCTGTGTCCCTCTGGACCAGCGTATGCCGACTTCTTCCTCTTGTCCCACTCCAGTCCTGGTGCTCCTCCTCTCTCTCCACTCTAGCACAGATCAGAGACAGAGCAGTGGGGGAGGGGTTCTTAAAGGGCCAGCTCTCAGCTCTGCTCTCCACTCTAGCACAGATCAAAGACAGAGCAGTGGGGAGGGGTTCTTAAAGGGCCAGCTCTCAGCTCTGCTCTCACTCTAGCACAGATCAGAGACAGAGCAGTGGGGGAGGGGTTCTTAAAGGGCCAGCTCTCAGCTCTGCTCTCACTCTAGCACAGATCAAAGACAGAGCAGTGGGGGAGGGGTTCTTAAAGGGCCAGCTCTCAGCTCTGCTCTCACTCTAGCACAGATCAGAGACAGAGCAGTGGGGGAGGGGTTCTTAAAGGGCCAGCTCTCAGCTCTGCTCTCACTCTAGCACAGATCAGAGACAGAGCAGTGGGGGAGGGGTTCTTAAAGGGCCAGCTCTCAGCTCTGCTCTCACTCTAGCACAGATCAGAGACAGAGCAGTGGGGAGGGGTTCTTAAAGGGCCAGCTCTCAGCTCTGCTCTCACTCTAGCACAGATCAGAGACAGAGCAGTGGGGAGGGGTTCTTAAAGGGCCAGCTCTCAGCTCTGCTCTCACTCTAGCACAGATCAGAGACAGAGCAGTGGGGGAGGGGTTCTTAAAGGGCCAGCTCTCAGCTCTGCTCTCACTCTAGCACAGATCAAAGACAGAGCAGTGGGGGAGGGGTTCTTAAAGGGCCAGCTCTCAGCTCTGCTCTCACTCTAACAAAGATCAAAGACAGAGCAGTGGGGGAGGGGTTCTTAAAGGGCCAGCTCTCAGCTCTGCTCTCACTCTAGCACAGATCAAAGACAGAGCAGTGGGGAGGGGTTCTTAAAGGGCCAGCTCTCAGCTCTGCTCTCACTCTAGCACAGATCAGAGACAGAGCAGTGGGGGAGGGGTTCTTAAAGGGCCAGCTCTCAGCTCTGCTCTCACTCTAGCACAGATCAAAGACAGAGCAGTGGGGAGGGGTTCTTAAAGGGCCAGCTCTCAGTTCTGCTCTCACTCTAGCACAGATCAGAGACAGAGCAGTGGGGAGGGGTTCTTAAAGGGCCAGCTCTCAGCTCTGCTCTCACTCTAGCACAGATCAGAGACAGAGCAGTGGGGGAGGGGTTCTTAAAGGGCCAGCTCTCAGCTCTGCTCTCACTCTAGCACAGATCAAAGACAGAGCAGTGGGGAGGGGTTCTTAAAGGGCCAGCTCTCAGTTCTGCTCTCACTCTAGCACAGATCAGAGACAGAGCAGTGGGGAGGGGTTCTTAAAGGGCCAGCTCTCAGCTCTGCTCTCACTCTAGCACAGATCAGAGACAGAGCAGTGGGGGAGGGGTTCTTAAAGGGCCAGCTCTCAGCTCTGCTCTCACTCTAGCACAGATCAAAGACAGAGCAGTGGGGAGGGGTTCTTAAAGGGCCAGCTCTCAGCTCTGCTCTCACTCTAGCACAGATCAGAGACAGAGCAGTGGGGGAGGGGTTCTTAAAGGGCCAGCTCTCAGCTCTGCTCTCTCTCTAGCACAGATCAAAGACAGAGCAGTGGGGGAGGGGTTCTTAAAGGGCCAGCTCTCAGCTCTGCTCTCACTCTAGCACAGATCAAAGACAGAGCAGTGGGGGAGGGGTTCTTAAAGGGCCAGCTCTCAGCTCTGCTCTCACTCTCTGATCAGACTCAGGCTTCTAACTCCTCAACTACAAGGCCTCCACCCTGGACCAGGACACCCTGGGGTTCAGGCCAGGGCTCAGGCCCTCACAACGCTGCTTGTTTTGATTGCAGTTGGAATGAATGATTTCTTTACTTTGCTTGTTTTTGCTAGTGGTTCCTTGTAATTGCGCCCAGATAGAAGGAGCTGAAATGAACTGAACCCCTAACTGCTCCTGATGGCCCTGTGACAGACTGATGACCCGTCCAGGGTGAACCCCGCCTCTCACCCAATCACAGCTGGGATAGGCTCCACCCCCTGCAACACTTAATGGATAAAAGGTATAGAAAATGGATGGAAGGACAGATGGATGGATGGATGGATGGATGGATGGAAGTGGAAGTGGAAGGGTTCTTCTCACTGATTCGTCTCCAAGACATGTCTTCGCTGCTGGCCCCCAGCGATGCTGACAGGGAGGCTGGAACTGAACTGAACTTCTCTAAAATCCTGTAGTTTGACACCTGCTACAATTTAATTATTTTCTTCTGACATTTATTGTGAAAAACCCTAAATTCTCTGTTATATTTCTGTAAAATAATGGAACAACTGACATCATATATCGTGCAATAAGATGAACATTTAATTGTTTGCTAGGCATTCATTGATTGTAGAAGGGAGACATACTGCTTCCGTTGGTGTGGCCCCTTATCTTTTATTTTGACGTTTCCAGCGGATCTCCTTTCGGTGATTCCGGTTACCTTAACGCCGGTTTGCTTGTTTGCACAAGCACCGATTCCTCAGGAAATATCGGTTCAATTCGGCACTTTCCGGCCTTGAAACCAGTTAAGATGAGTGATACGACGACTTAACGGAATCTAACGGACCCAAAGGCCTTGAAGAAGGTAAAATGTTCCCTTGAAATGTCCCCGTTTTTCCCGGTTTAACAGCTTCTCACATAGCAAAGCCTGCTAACGGCAGCTAGCCGCTGCTGCTAACTCCACCAGTATCCATTATTTAACCCCAAATCCCGTTTTATTGCCCTTTGACGCGCTCCAGACTCTTTCTTGATGCCTCCAAGTCTCCCGTCTCACGAAGAGGCACAAAACCCCGCGGTGACGAAATAACCGTCAGAATCAGCTGTTCAACAGCTGACAGAAAACTGGAGGTTTACTAAATCCTTTTGAGTTTGTTCCAGCAGATGTGGTGGGATCTCGCGAGATTAGAGGGGCTGCGCGATGTCAGGTTTATAGTTCGGTGAGAGGCAAGAAAACACGCTTGGAATTATGTTTCACCTGGAACGTTCCAAACTCCAGACGCGGGGAGGCGGGACCTCGAAGGGTCGACAACTTGGACCCGCACAGACGTTGCTGTCACATCGCTGATGATGTCACATCGCTGATGATGTCACATCGCTGATGATGTCACTGCCAGGTTCGGTTCTGGTCCTGTGTCAAAAAGCCTCTCTTTTGCCTGGATATGAAGTCACCTGAAAGCGTCACTGCCGTCTGTGGCTTCGTTTTCTGATTTTGTTTTTGTGGCAAGTCACATCTGACATATTTGAATATTATAAACTGGGATGTACCATGATATGTAAGACTGTAATAGTATATAATATTGTAGTATTTCATGTGGACTCTCTCTCTCAGCTGTTGTCATGCTATCTCGACCACTGGCAGCAGTGACTCCGCCTCCTTCCCTCTCATTAGCCAATGAAGGTTATGATGATGATGACAGGACTCAGGAAGGTACGTGTGCTCGATTCCCCTCTGTTTTTCTAAAAAGAGCTGAAACTCACCCATGTTTCTCCAGGAGCTGCCACACCTCTTCCTCCTTGGAGTTTTTCCTCTGCCTCCTCTAGTGCTCCTCCTCTTCCTCCCTGGAGCTCCTCCTCTTCCTCATCTACTCCTCCTCTTCCTCCCTGGAGCTCCTCCCCTCACTCTTCTACTGCTCCTCCTCTTCCTCCCTGGAGCTCCTCCTCTTCCTCTTCTACTGCTCCTCCTCTTCCTCCCTGGAGCTCCTCCTCTTCCTCATCTACTCCTCCTCTTCCTCCCTGGAGCTCCTCTTCTTCCTCTTCTACTGCTCCTCCTCTTCCTCCCTGGAGCTCCTCCTCTTCCTCATCTGCTGCTCCTCCTCTTCCTCCCTGGAGCTCCTCCTCTCCCTTATCTACTTCTCCTCCTCCTCTTCCTCCCTGGAGCTCCTCCTCTTCCTCATCTGCTGCTCCTCCTCTTCCTCCCTGGAGCTCCTCCTCTCCCTTATCTACTTCTCCTCCTCCTCTTCCTCCCTGGAGCTCCTCCTCTTCCTCATCTGCTGCTCCTCCTCTTCCTCCCTGGAGCTCCTCCTCTCCCTTATCTACTTCTCCTCCTCCTCTTCCTCCCTGGAGCCCCTCCTCCTCCTCTCCCTTATCTACTTCTCCTCCTCCTCTACCTCCCTGGAGCCACTCCTCCTCCACATCTACCTGTCCTCTTCCTCCTTCAACCTCCTCCTCTTCCTCCTCTACTGTTCCTCCTCTTCCTTTTGTGACCTCTTCCTCTTCCTCATGTACTGCTCCTCTTCCTCGCTGCAGCTCCTTCTCTGCTGCTCGTCCTCTTCCTCTCGTGACTTCCTCCTCCTCTGCTCCATCTCATCCCTCCTTCCTTTCCTCTCCTTCCTATATTTTACCTCATCTTTTTTCCTCTACTCCTGTAGATCTCCCTCTTCCTCATTTTCACCCCACATCTCCGTCTTCTACCTGTTACCACTCTTCTCCTCTTTCTCTCCCTCCTGCTTGCCCTACCCATTTTTCTGTCTCTCCTCCCACTTTCTCCCTGTTTTCTCCTCTTCCTTCGTCTTCTCCTTTACCCCTCCTTTCCTCATCTCCTTCCTCAGTGTCTTGTCACTTTGCTACTCTTCCTCCTCTCGTTCCTCATCACTCCTCTCCCCCTGCTTCTCTTCCAGTGCCTCCTGTTCATCGGCACCCCTCCCCCCCTGCTCCTCCTCCTCCTCCTCCTCCATGCTGCTCCTGCTCCGCCCTCCTGCCACGGCTCCTCTCGGCTCACAGGATGGAGGTGCGGCGCCTCCTGCGTGGGGCTCTGCTGTCTCTCGGTCGCCGACTGGACGCTCTGGAGAGAAGGAGCCGGAGTAGGAAGACCAGCCTGAGGAGGAAGACTAGAAACCTGAGAGGAGGAAGAGGAGAAGAAGAACGTGGAGGAGGAGGAAGAGGAGGAGGTGCCTGTTCATCTACTGCTTTAAGGCCTCATCTGTCAGGTAACTGCCCTGGACCCACATCTGACCTGGGACCACTTCTGATGTGGGACCACCTCTGACCTGGACCCACCTCTGACGTGGGACCAACTCTGACGTTGGACCACCTCTGACGTGGGACCACCTTTGACCCCGACCCACCTCTGACCTGGGACCAACTCTGACCTGGGACCACCTCTGACCTGGGACCAACTCTGACCTGGGGCCACCTCTGACCCCAACCCACCTCTGACCTGGGACCAATTCTGACGTGGGACCACCTCTGATGTGGGACCACCTCTGACATGGGACCAGCTCTGATGTGGGACCACCTCTGACCCCAACCTACATCTGACCTGGGACCACTTCTGATGTGGGACCACCTCTGACCTGGACCCACCTCTGACGTGAGACCAACTCTGATGTTGGACCACCTCTGACGTGGGACCACCTTTGACCCCGACCCACCTCTGACATTGGACCAACTCTGACCTGGGACCACCTCTGACCCCAACCTACATCTGACCTGGGACCACTTCTGATGTGGGACCACCTCTGACCTGGACCCACCTCTGACATGGGACCAACTCTGATGTTGGACCACCTCTGACCTGGACCCACCTCTGACGTGGGACCAACTCTGATGTTGGACCACCTCTGACGTGGGACCACCTTTGACCCCGACCCACCTCTGACCTGGGACCAACTCTGACGTGGGGCCACCTCTGACCCCAACCCACCTCTGACGTGGGACCAACTCTGACCTGGGACCACGTCTGACGTGGGACCACCTCTGATGTGGGACCACCTCTGACATGGGACCAGCTCTGATGTGGGACCACCTCTGACCTGGGACCACCTCTGACCTGGGACCACCTCTGACGTGGGACCACCTCTGACGTGGGACCAGCTCTGATGTGGGACCACCTCTGACCCCGACCTACATCTGACCTGGGACCACTTCTGATGTGGGACCACCTCTGACCTGGACCCACCTCTGACGTGGGACCAACTCTGATGTTGGACCACCTCTGACGTGGGACCACCTTTGACCCCGACCCACCTCTGACCTGGGACCAACTCTGACCTGGGGCCACCTCTGACCCCAACCCACCTCTGACCTGGGACCAACTCTGACCTGGGACCACGTCTGACGTGGGACCACCTCTGATGTGGGACCACCTCTGACATGGGACCAGCTCTGATGTGGGACCACCTCTGACGTGGGACCAGCTCTGATGTGGGACCACCTCTGACCCCAACCTACCTCTGACCTGGACTCACCGTCTTGGGTGCAGATGAGAATGTCATCAGATCTGTTGTCTTTGTTAGGTTTGGCCTCCCACCCCTGCAGCTCTCCCTCAGCGTGTAGCTCCGCCCCCCTTCCCTTCTCCTCATCATCTTCATCAGACAGTGAGGAGTCGCCCATGTCTCTGCTGCCCTCCTGCCACAGCCAATCAGATTGGAGGACAAGAGGAGAGGAGAATGAGGGGATAAAGAGGCGAAGCCACCATGGAAGAGGCGTCATGCCACTGAGAATGTGTCCCGTGAACCGAGCAGAGGAGGATTCTGAGAGGTTTGTGGGCCGTATGGCGGTCTCCTTCCAAGGAGGAGAGGAGGCGGCACCACTCATTCTCCACAATTTAAGCCACCAAAGAAGTGAGGAGGCAGGCAGCCATGAATTGGAGAAGACCGTGAACATTGTTGTCAGGCAGAACGGTTACAGATTCGCACAGGCGCTGCACAGGTGAGGCGTCCAAAGGTCACCAGAAACGGTGTTAGAGGGTCAGTTATGGTTTAATCTTCTTCTGAGGCTCAGGAGGACGCGGGTCAGGAGAGATGCTTTGTCAACCTCTATACAAATTTCTAAAAGCTCCTGTTTTATCCATTCCAGCATCTCACACTCTTCGTCCCAGAATGCTTTGCCCTTCCTGTCATCAGTCCAGACTGGACACACGAACTGCAGCCAATCAGAAGGCTTCCCGATCTTCTCCAGGCAATGGCGTTTCTCGGACATCATCCCACCCATCTCCCGCTCCTTCTCCTCCAATCATAACTCTCTCCATCTGTGGCAATACTCTTCATCCTTCAGTCCTGCCCCCATGCTGCGGCTGTCAGTGGTTGCCGTGGAGACCATGGCGTCAGTGAGGGGCCAGGTCTGTGGAAGTCCCCTGCGGCCCCTGAAAGACTGGACGGCCCCTCCAAGTTTGAGCTCTGACCACTGGTTGGTCCAGGTTCATGTTCAAATTAACGCCACTGAGTAGCAATTTTTTTCAGTCTGCTTGTAGTTGTTGATATTAATTATATGTTCATTGTTTAGATGAATTATAATCTTCTGTACTAATTAACATGTTGGCGTATCTTTGCAGTTATGTGCGGCCGCCAACGCCGAGGTAACCTTGAACCTTTCATTATCACGCGGTCGGCCGTCTACTTTATTAAAACTGGAAAACAAACGTTTGCTTCTTTGGCAGCCCAAGTTTGTCCAGATGGCGGCAGCACAAGCAGAGAGCCAATCACACCACTCGGAGCTTTCATGTCCCTCGACGACGCGTTCCGCCCCCATGTTCAACCAACGGACCCTCAGTTCTGCTCCCAACCAGTCCATCAGGGGCCGACTCTGAGTTCCTCACCAGTAACAGAGAGGTGGAGATTTTACTGGTTCCTGTGCCTCACACTGGTGGTTATTTAACCAAATCAGCAGCTACACAACCCAGTCACCCAATATTTACTCTCTCCTCTCAGAGGGTTAAACGAGTGTCACAGATTAGAATCCGCCGGGCATCACCTCGGGAAACACCACTCACGCCTATGGGTCTGCCCAAGGTCAAAAGGTCAGGAAGGAGATGAAGGAGCAGCAGATGGAAGATTCAGTTTTGAAAAAGAATAAAAAATTCTTATGTTCTTTTTCAGGTTGAAAAAGAAAGAGTTCAGTCTAGAGGAGATTTATACCAACAAGAACTACAAATCCCCCTCCACCAACAGGTAAGGAACTACAAACCCCACTCCCCTAACAGATAAAGAACTACAAATCCCACTCCACCAACAGATAAAGAACTTCAAATCCCCTCCCCCAACAGATAAAAACTACAAACCCCACTTCCCTCACAGATAAAGAACTACAAACCTCAGATATGCACAGAAAGACAGAATTACATCTCCCAGCATGCTCCGCTGTCATCCTACAGGAGTCTGGAGACGATATTTGAGGAACCTCGTGAGAAGGACGGAGTGCTGCTCCTGATTGGCCAGCAGAGGAGGCGCAGGCTCCTCCTCTTCCCGGACTTCACTCAGCCCAGGAAGAGGAAGAGGCCACAAGGTACTCTGGGAAATTTAGTTCAGTGAGGAGGGAAATCAGCCATCTGACCACGTCTTCATGTACTTTTCTCTCGTTTTTTTAATGTTTACCATATTTATTCTGGGTGACACGGTGGTGCAGCGGTTAGAGGGTGGAGCCTTTCTGTGTGGAGTTGGGATGTTCTCTGCGTGGGTTCTCTCTGGGTTCCCCTGTTTCCTCCCACACACCATAAACATGCTTGTTAGGGTAATGGCAAACGCTCAATCATCTGCAGGTGTGACTGGTGTCTGTCTCTATGTGTCAGCCCTGTGATGGAGTGGCCACCTGTCCAAGGTGACCCCACCTTTCGCCCAATGATTCTGATAAACAGAATGAGCTGTTGACAATGGTTCATCCATATAAAGTGACCCCTCAGCTTTGTGGCCATGAGTCAACCTGTTGAACATTGCCTTTGTCTGTGTTAGGGGTGGGGCTTCCTGTTGCCATGGTTCCCAGGAAACGGGCGGCGGCCCGGCGACAGTACCATGGCACCGGAGATGACGAAGCAGATCTGGATGTGATGCTTGTGGAGCGACTGAGCGCGCTAGAAGATTTCCTGACACGACAGGGTATAGATGTCTGAGCTATGACATGACTTCCTGTCTGAAGGCCAAATAATGTGAGCTGCTAGCGTGCCCGCTACTGTAGCTACGCCATCAGCTGGATGGTCTGATGTAGCGGGTTTGTTTTGGTTTGTTTTGCAGTCTACTTGATATTGTGTTTTTTACCATGTAGACTGATTGAAATGTGATTTCACAGAAATTGGAGTTTGTTTGTTTTTTTACTTCTGACCTCTGCACATCAGTGGGTCACGCCCACATCCGGACGGTGACCTCAACATGTTAGGAGGTCACGCCCACATCCGGACGGTGACCTCAACATGTTAGGAGGTCACGCCCACATCCGGACGGTGACCTCAACATGTTAGGAGGTCACGCCCACATCCGGACGGTGACCTCAACATGTTAGGAGGTCACGCCCACAACAGGACCTAAACCTCTGCCGATCTGTAGGCCACACCGACAGCAGGCAGGCTGTTTATTAGTTTTTGTTAGTAGTAATATTCCCGCCCTTTCAGGCACTTCACTGTGGTAGTACTCTCAGTGCTATTGTATCATGTCTTAGTACGACAGTTGCTGGTGAAGTTTTAATATATATTTCTTCTGAAAATGTGTCTATTTTTGGAACAAATAAAGTTTTCTTTGCTGAAATAAACTAAATTCTGTCTGTTGTTTAATTTTTTGACACAAAGATAAAAAGGATTCACTTCTGCAGGCTGGGTTACGTGACTGAATGATCACGCAGGGACTCGTTCTACTGCCACCTTCAGCAGTGGAGGAACATTTCAGACCTAAGGTTCTGTGTTATCGGAAAAATGAACATCCCTGACATGGTTCTGCAGGTCAGAGTCAGAACCACTCAGAAGTGCTGCACTTGCTACCAGACTTAACCTCAGGCTCTCATCTCACTCTCATCTCAGACTGTGATCTCAGATGGACATTAAAGGCTCACTGATGGTTCGTCACGATTTTCAACCATCACATTTCCGCGCCTGCTTTGCTGAGTTGACAGAGTGAGGTCACCAGCTCTGAGAAGATGTGGTGACCTGAGCAGGATGACCCGCCTCCGCTCAGTGACCTGGACACAGTTCATGGCTGTCGATGGACAGACGGGCGGTGGCGGGCGCCTGTCTGGAGGCTGTAGCGTCTTCTGCTGACCGGTGACACAAACGAAGGTGACGCCATCGTAGAGCTGCGAGGACGTTGGTTCTTCATCCGTCTGTTTTATTGGAGACGCTACATTGATGACGACAATAATACTACATTTTATTTAAAGGCGCCTGTCTCGTCACTCAAGGACACCGTCCACAGAACACATAAAGAAGCAGCAGCAAGAAATGGAGAGTAAAAACAAGAAAGACAGAACAACACAGGCAGTGTCGTGTGCAGAGGGCGATTTTTGAACGGGTTTGAGTTGTGATTTGAAATGAGAGAACAAGTCAATGCTTCTGAGTTGGGTTGGAAATGAACTCCAAAGACAGGGAGGGGAGCGGCTGAATGCTCTGCTCCCCATGGTGGTGAGACAGGCAGAGGGGACAGACCGGAGTGTGGAGGAGGAAGAGGAGTGGGAATGTGGAGCAGATCGGACAGAAATGGGGGACGAGGTAATGGGTGGCCTTCAATGGAAAACAGGAGGATTTTGACTTGGACACAGAACTGAAGCGGGAGCCAGGGGAGCTGTTGGAGAACAGGAGTTAGAGTGCGCTGGAAGGGACCTTGAGCTCTTCTACTGGAGGTTTTTAAATGGCAACTCTACATGCCTGAAATTCACTCTTTATTGTAGCCTTGAAGAAATTTATTTTCTTGATATCAATGTGACAAAAAAGATGAAATCCTCTCATCCTCCGTCTTGACCAAATCCACGTCTTCATCTAGGAAGCTTTCACCCGGTTCCTCTTAAATAAAAACCTCTTCAAGTCAGCTGACT
The DNA here is from genome assembly GCF_037954235.1 of Aulostomus chinensis. NCBI lineage: Eukaryota > Metazoa > Chordata > Actinopteri > Syngnathiformes > Aulostomidae > Aulostomus > Aulostomus chinensis. The sequence continues at coordinate 227,986 of NC_141338.1, forward strand.
TCTGCTGGCTCACACTCAAAGAACCAGTGTCCCAGGACAAGAGAGCAAATCTAAATAGAGAGGTCATGAAATTGAGGGACAGAAGAGACCCAGAAGTTTGACCTCTTAATGCAGGAACAAAGGTGGAAGCAAAGAGCAGAAGAACATGACTGCAACGGACCACATCTCTCACACCTGAACGACGCCACTGCGGTCCGTTTACCACAAACCAAGAAGAAAAAAATGTCCTTTTAAAACACCTGAGCTCAGAAAAATCACCTCACTGCCATTGTTTTTATTTCATGTGTGTCTCTTGTGTTTTTGATTGTATGTTTTAATCTGTTCATTGTTCAGTGACCTTGAGTGCCTAAAAGACGCCTACAAATAAAATGTATTATTATTATTAATTTACAGTTACATTTATCAAAATAATAATAATAATAATGATGATGATGATGATGATGATGATGATGATGATGATAATAATAATAATAGGCCAGTCCTCACTGTGGCCCCCATCAAGAAGGTTGTGGGTGGAGCCCCGGCTGCAGCACGGGGTCTTTCTGGGTGAGTCTCCATGTTCTCCCTGTTCCTGCTGGGTTCTCTCTGGTACTCCAGCTTCCTCCACAGTCCAAAGACATCAAGAGGGACCAGGTTAATCCAGACTCTAGATTGACCGTAGGCGTGGCTGGGAGAGCCAATGGTTGTCTGTCTCTATGTGTTGGCCCTGCCATGGACTGGTGACCTGTCCAGGGGGAAGGCTGCTGGGATAGGCTCCACCCCCACCACCCTCAACAGGAGGAGAGGGAGAACATGGAGGGATGGAGGGAGGGATGGATGAATGGGTAATAATAATAAAAGAGCGTAACTCTGCGCGTCACGAAGAAGGAGCACAACCACTGGCTCGATGACGGACTCGGCTCGACCAATCAGGTGCTCCAGGTCAGACTTCAGCCAATCGCAGTGAAACTATAACATCTGACGCAAAACATCTGACGTAATTTCCGGAACCAGAAGATGGCGGCGTCCTTTCCGAGGCTTTGCGGTGGCGTGACAGCCGGACTCACCGGCAGGTACCTCATTCTGCTCCCGCTTCGCTCGGGAAATATGAACCGTAGCGCGTGCCTGTTCTCACACTGCGTTCGCGTGCGTCTCGCTAAGTCGGAAATGTCCGAGTTCAGCACCGCTAAACCGCAGGTGACCAAAACGAGACGCTCGAGTCGGTGACGTCCCAGATCACCAGTTGTGACGTTTCACTGTCGTCACCCTTGAACCTTTGTAGTCAGTTTAGTCACGGATTGTTCAGATTTAGGGTACTTTATTAATCTCTTGCGGGAAACTTCAAATGATTCGGCTCAGTAATGTGACGTCACATCTGTAGAACCGTAGTGTAGGTGTGCCCTCTAGTAAAGTCCTGCTGTTCGTATTCTGCCAGGCGCCACCCTCGGACCTGGGACCAGAGGAGGTGGCTGAACTCTGGTGAGGCTCCTCCTGTTCTCCCCTCTTCTTATGACACCACTTGACCTCAGTGCTGCTGATGGCGGCAGCTGGTGGGCGGGACTATGGTGGAAGTAACTGGCTCTGTCTTCAGGTCGTGGCTTCTTGCCCCGTCCCCGCCCCCTCCCCCTCCTAGTGGTGACTGGTGGTGGTTACCTTGGTTACCAACACTACAGGGCAAGGGTCCAACAGGATGATGGAGCTCCGCCCCCTCTGGCCAGTCCCACACAGGTAAAAGGAGGCACCTCCTTGTTTGTTTTTTATTTATTCTGGGGCAGCGCAGTTTCTATGGAGACGAGGGCTTCATGTTCACAGGTGTCACCAGGACACGGTGGCACCCTGATGGGATAGAGTACATCAACAGTAAACTAGCTACCAACAACTACCAGCGACTGAAGTACCAACTACAGAAGGACATGAGTATTAAAGTACAAGTACTGATACTTGTACTACCAGTATGCTGATGTTGCTACCAGCAATACCAGTACCAGTACTACGAGCAGTAGGAGATCATGGGGTTTCTCTGATTTCCCTTGAGAACGGTAGGCTTTAGCCTCCCCAGTTGGAGTGTCCCCTCTGCTGCGTATTTTAATACTTGAAATACATCCCTCCACTGTGTACTGTTACCCCCACGCCTCCATCTGGACGATGTCTTGCAGGTTTTGCTCCAAAAAGAGTCACAAACACACACACAGGTATACTCCTCCCAGCCATGACATGTAGACACTCCGGCTGTCAGAAGGATGTTGGGCTAGCAACAGTAACTAAGGGGGGCGGTGCTTTTGCAAAAGGTCAATTCTCCAAATTCATTTGGGAGACACTTTTGTCCAAAGTGACGCACAACACAAGCAAGCATTTAGACTGGAGGGACAAAGAGCTTCATGTTTGATTGGCCGCAGGTGCTGCCATCTAGTGGTGGCGGAAGAAGGTTTTTTTTTTTGTTTTCGTTTTTTATTTCTAAATGTAACCACTACTGACCACAACCAACAATTCACCATCAACAGTATCTTCAGTATCCACCACTGTCAGTGCTGAGTGTTCACTCAGAGCCGGTCTCAGACCTCCTGACTCGGTCCAGGAGGAGGAGGCTCAGGTTTAAGGGCCTCCTGTTCCCTGAACAGTTGAGCCTTCAAACGGCTCTTAAAGCAGGGAGGGGCTCTGAGGGTCGCATGGAGTTGGGAAGTTCATTCCACCATGAGGGAGCAACAGAGAAGAGCCAGGCTGGAGACTCAGAGCCAGGCTGGGCTGGGAGCACCAGCCGTCTGTCACAGGTGGGGTGAAGCGGCGAGAGGGCGTGTAGACCAGGATGAGGGGCTCAGGTAGGCAGGAGCCGCTCTTGTCAGTGCTTTGGAAGCCAGTGAGGAGACGTTAGCAGTGCGGTGACGTGCAGTTTTGGGCGAGTTAAAGACCAGACGAGCTGCTGCTGCTTCTGGATCTGCAGAGGTTTAAAGGTCCACCAGGGAGGCCTGCTAGGAGAGAGCAGCAGTGGTCGATGATGACATCACAAGGGCCTGCACCTGAAGCTGTGTGGCTCGATGTGTCAGGTGGGGTCTGATCCTCCTGGTGTCATAGAGGGCGTATAAACAAGACTGAGCAACGAGGCCACATGAACCTTGAAGGTCAGCTGGTCTTCAATCATGAGAGGGGGTCTTTTCTTTCCAAAGAACTTTATCCCTTTATGCCATCACTGCTATGTTTTGCCTACATGTGATAGTCTGTCTATATTCTATGGCACCTTGGACACCGCTATGCTGGGTCCTGCTTGGCACCAAAAAAGCAGGTACAGGGTGAAGAGGACTGGTCCGAGCACAGACCCTTGTGGAACACCTGAACTGACTGTAGTGGTCTCAGAGGAACCATCATTAACTAGTACCAACTGAGATGACCTAGTAAATATGACCTGAACCAGTTAAGTGTGGTTCCTTTAATAGCAGTGACAGGTTCCAGTCCCTGTAGAAGGATATGGTGGTCAATGGTACCAAAGCTGCACTGAGATCTAATCAGACCAGCACAGAGACCAGTCCCTCATCTGGTACCACTAGGAGGTCACTGGTACCTTTGACTAGTTCTGTTTCTGTGCTAGGATGAAGTGGAGAAGTCACAGAGCTGTTTAGCAGCTGCTTTGGTGGAGGTCAACGGAGGCAAAGCAGTCCAGGTGTGTGTTTGGGCTACAAGTGTCTCTGAGGTTTCTGAGTTTAAAGGTCCCCGATGAGGCCAACTCCACTTTACAATTGTGTTAGAGGGTGACCTGGCCTGTCCACAAACCCCCACAAGTGATCAGAATCTGTCCTTGCTCCACCTGTCAGAAAATGTGAGCTCATTCAGGCCAGTTGGAGATTTTCCCTCCATGACATCAAGTCAGGAAGAAACACCTCCTCCAGACTCAGGTTCACTTTATTGCCATTGTAACGAGTACAACGAAAGGCTCAGGTGCCGGCTGTCCAGTGCAGAGAAGATGCACAACTATAAAAACAATTAAGAGCAATATAAAAACAAAGTGATGAACAATGTGCAATATACGGACCTATGAAGTCTCGGGAAGACGTACGTAAACATGGTTTCCATGGTAGAGAGGTGGGTGCAAAGACTGTGTGAACTGCATTGGGATCGGATATTTTAAAGAGGCAGTGGCGGTTGCATGGCGTGGCTATACTGCATTGATGTCGTTGAGTCTGTTTGTCCTGGCTCTAACGGCGCTGTACCGTCTGCCTGATGGCAGGGCACCCAGTGACCTTCTCAGCTGTCTTGGTGACCCTCTGGAGCTCTTTCCTGTTTGCCCCTGAGCAACTGGCAAACCACGTACAGAGGCAGCAAGTGAGGATGCTCTCCATGGGGGAAAAAGACACAAGCAGCCTCTGGCTGATGTTGTTCTTCCTGAGGGTTCTCAGGAAGTGGAGTCTTTTCTGTGTCTTCTGGACCAGCTGTGTGGTGTTCTTGTCCCAGGTCAGGTTCTCCTCTGGATGGACTCCGAGGAAGCGGAAGTCACTGACCCTTTCCACGCAGGTCCCACCGATGAGAGTAGGCTGGAGGTCTGTTTTGTTTTTCCTGAGGTCAATGATTAGCTCCTTTGTTTTAAATGTGTTCAGGAGCAGGTTTTGCTCTACACCACACCGTCAGCTGTCGCACCTCATCCTGGTAGGCGGACTCGTGGCCTCCAGTGATGCAGCCTACCGCTGTGGTGTCGCCACTTTTCCCTTCGTAAACACTCTGATAAAACCGACCTGGCAAAGATGAGCTCAAAACATGACAGCTGCTGTGTTGCTGGCTGCAGTAGCCAGCGTGGAAGACCCTGCACATTCATTGTATTTTTTTGGAAATGTCCCTACAAGGCTGGTATATGTGTGTGTGTGTGTGTGTGTTAACCATTTCACACCTGGGTGCTTCATCGACGAGTAACGGTACAAATCTGGACGTTATACTAGACCGAAGCTCAAAACTGGACCAGTACCAGCTGTCAATGACCCAACAGCTGGCCTGCAAGCGCTAAGTGTCACCATGTTTGTGTCGCTTTTCTGGTTGAACCTGGCGGTAGCATAGCAGCTAATATGGTTAGCATGAGGTCATCGTTGACTCTCTGCACTAAGATGTTTCGGAACAGACAGGAGAACCTGTGAGAACGTTTGGCCTCATCTGAGTGAACAGATGAATAAACTGGCTGCATCAGCTGATCATACTTGTGTACTCGGCCCACAGCAGTATTCTGCAGGCCTGCACATGCCTTTCCTGTGGGCTGTGAAACCGCTGGTACCGAACAGCTGCTGAACCTCCACAGCCGCTCTATAGAACAAGAAACCACTAACACTCAGTCTGCCACTTCAACCCACAAACTTGGGTTTGGGGTTCAACTCGAAATAATTAGTTCTATATTATATAGGGGACACACTTCAGTCCTTTGTGAGGACTCCTGCTGACCAGTCATCTGGGCCTGCTCTGGGCCTGCTCTGGGCCCCACCACCATCGTCCCGTGGTTGTCGTCCCTGTTCTCTGAATGCTGTTTAGAAGGTGTCATGGGTGACCGTGAAACCCTGACGGTCCGGAAGTGCAACATTCTTTTACTTTTCAAACCACATAACATGCATTAACTATCGCACTGCACCCTTCTATCAAAACACTTTGAACACAAAACAATGAGAAAAGAACAGCTTAAAAGAAGGATTCAAGGAAGTGAGAAAATTGAGGAATATGAATAAATACTTTGACCATTTCTTTTTTAGAGACAAAATATAAAATGTAAACAAACTTTGTAAAATTGTACAAGTCATGTTGCTGAGTTGATGGACCTCATATCCGAAAAGGTCTTTCTGGACTCAGCACCTCAGAGCCTGGCTCCGAGCACCTCAGAGTCCATTTTGATGGACCAGACCAAGAAGAGGTTGCGGTCAGCTCGGTGGCCTGATTCAGGCGGCAACATAGTGGCCCCGAGTACAGCAGCACCACACAGGCTGGAGAGATGATTCTGGTTCTCCACCCAAGGTGGCTCCAGCACCAGCTTGCCAAGCTCCTGTAGACCAGATACCCAGTCAGCAGCTCCCACTCAGACTGGGTTTTCTACATGTTGTAAAAAGGTTCTTGGTTCTTGGTTCTAGAATCATGTCACTCACCTGAATCAAGGCTCGAAGGTCAGAGGGTGTTTTGCTTTGTAAAGACTGTAAAGCTCCTGGAGGCACATTTCAGTTTAGGATTTTGAGCTTTATTAAAAATGATTTATTGATAGTATTATGTGTTGAGCCTAAACTGAAATACTGTGTAGGACAAATATTGATGACTGTGAGATCCATTTTGATGTTGTGTGTCTGTAGCCACGTCTCTGTGCCTTGAGGTGAAATATTGCCAGAACCTTCTTCTGTCATGAGTTCCTGCATTCATGGTGTGTTTGAGGTAAAAGACAAATGACCATCTTTCCCTCGAGCTCCTGCGTCTGTCCTATAATCTGGTTTCACTGACAAACGCGTGTGGCGTGCTGACTGAGACACGTCACAGGTAAACAGGGACAAGAGCAGGTCAGTACCAGGAAATGAAGCTTGACAGGGTGATGTAGGACCTGACATCTTCTTCCATGCCATAGTCCAAAACATGGACTTGGTTAGGACTTAGCGGCTAACGTGCTACCGGTGGTTTCCCCAAGCGGCACAAAATGGACAAATGTGAACATGACAGCCAAATATGAAGCTCATGTGTTGTTAATCTTGAAGACGGCGGTGAGGACTGTTGAGTATCAGCAACAAGCTCCAGACATGGAAGACTGGGACTTGGTCACTTGGACCTACCACTTCATTCTAGTCCAGTCAGGTTTATCTGTGTCACCAAACCCCAACCAAAGTTCTGTCCTGACTCTGTCCAAGTAGAGCAGGTCCAGCACCTCCCTTCTTCAATGAACCTCCACCCAACAATTCTCCATCAGCAGCACATCCTGCAACAGCAGCCACCAGAACCTTCCTTTACCAGCAGGAAGGTGGAGCAGATCCAGGATCAGTGGGGACGGAGAGAGAGCAGGAGAGCAGGACAGAGACAAAGACAGAGAATGGAGGAGGACAGAGAGACAGAAGGAGAGAGAGGGACAGAGATAAAGAGGGAGAGAAAGGAGGAGAGACTGATGGACAGAGACAAAGACAGAGAATGGAGGAAGACAGAGAGACAGAAGGAGAGAGAGGGACAGAGATAAAGAGGGAGAGAAAGGAGGAGAGACTGATGGACAGAGACAAAGACAGAGAATGGAGGAGGACAGAGAGACAGAAGGAGAGAGAGGGACAGAGAGAAAGAGAGAGAGAGAAAGGAGGAGAGACTGATGGACAGACGGGGACGTGAGCAGGTGGAGCTACGGGTGGCAGCTGGAGCCTCTTCAGGTCTGGAGCCTCCTCCAGCAGCACCAGGATCTGGGATGAGGGGAGAAGAGGAGTCAGTACTACTACTTCATAAGTAGTAGCCGCTGCACACAGTCTCCAACTCTAAAAACATGATAAAGATATGAAAGACAAACAAGTAATGATTAACAGCCTGAATTTTGTTTGTAAACCACAACTAATTCAGAATGTAAGGATGCTGTTCTTATTGGCATCTGTTGAGAACAGAATGACCAGCAGCACGGCTCACGGTGGACAACCATCACAATGAGGGTCATTAGCTGAGGTGGAACACCGGCAGTGTCCTGACCTCCGTACTGAAGGCACAAGGCTCACCTGTACTCACTCGTTACTGTGTGATGCTAAATAGCTACTAAACTAGGTGCTAGCAACAGCAGCTTAGCGATGGCCATGTACAACAGCACTGGATGTGTTCACATGCACCTGACCAGAGGGGCGAGACCGGCCATAGCTCATGAGGGTGGAAGGTGTCCACAGCAGTTAGAGAGACCGGGGCAGTGACAGACGCTGCAGGGCAGGATCCCAGAGGTTTGTGGCATAAGAAGCTCTAAAGAGGATGTTGTGGACATCAGAGATGTCCCAAAGGTGTCTGACGAGAGCAGAATATGGGACCTTTAAAGATGACGTGGCATCAGGAGAGGGTTTTATCTCTGGAATTTTATCAGTCCAATGTTCATCAAGCTGATGCAAGAACCTCCACTCCACATCCACCTTTATATCACTTCTGCTGTGGTCCTCTGACTCCACCCACCTCATTGACAGCCTCTGACTCCACCCACTTGTTTACTCAGAGCAGGCGGTGCCAGGTCATGGTCTGCATCCTGCGGCCAGCACCTCAACCTACTGTTCAGTAAAGTTTCAGTTCCAGTCACAGCAACCTGGGTTCGTGCCCCGCCCACTCTCCACATGGCCTCACCTGACTCAATGAGCAGGATTTCTGGTTGGTTGCACATTACTTGGGCTGGCTTGGGACGCTCTGATTGGATGAAACATTCACACCAACTTTCATCATCAGGAAAAGCTGATGGCTGCTTCTGCTCAGGATACATGTCATCATCTCAGGACACACACACACACACACACACACACACCCTTGTCGTGTTCAAGCATGTGTGTGTTCCTGTGATGCATTCAAGTGTGTGTGTGTATATTCCTATGATGTCATCATCACAGGCTTTCATGATGTCACACAAGTTTATTTTGCACCAATGTAAGTGGAATCTACTTGCTCCAACGCCAAAAACAGCCGAGGTGAATCAAACTAAGCTTGGACACTGGACACACCGGTGAAGTCGTACATCAACAGCCTGCAGGTGATCGCCGCTCAGAGAGAGGAGCTCATCTACCGGCTACAGAAGGAGGTGGAGGGGCTTCAGGCAGAGCTCAACAAGTGTGAGGAGCGCCAGAAACACTGTGTCTGTGGGGGGAACGTTCAAACACAACCCAGTGTAGGGGGGACGGTGAGGCTCGGGGGTCAGGGACTGCCACAGGAGAACAGCAGGCTGCCGTCCACCCTCACAGCGAGGGGAAGCTCGAGGCCAAGGAGCCGGAAGCAACAAAGGCCTGGCAGGACATGGGATGAGAGTGAGCCTGCGGACATGATGGGCAAGGGGCCGGACGAAAGGAGGGACTGAGGGCTCTCCAGGAAGTGGCCAGACTCTCCGCTTTATCAGGAGGGCGGAGCAATGGGTTGTGCGACATCACAAAACCTCCCTGACAGTCTTACTTTCAACACCGTCGTCTCAGAGCACACCTCCTCGGAGTACCAAGCTGGACAGTGATGGAACCGGCGGCCACTGAGAGGAAATCAGACGTTTCATTTCCCTAGAGACGTCACTTGCACTATCCGTCAGCCCTCCATTGTGAGTGGCCGTGGCCTGTTGTCAATCATTGACAGGACAAACATGGACTTCAACCATTTGACATGTTCATCAGTCATTTTAATCAGGTCAGGCTGCACTTGAGTACTTAAAACAGGACGAGAGGGGCGGGGCGAGTGGCTGAGATGAGAGGGGAAGGATGGGGAGGGGGTGAAGGGGTGGAGCCATGCAGGATCAATGGAGTGTGACTCAAGCTGCTGCGTTCTTCTCAACCAACATCATCAACCAAGCAACATCAGCATGCGTCATCGGCCCCCTTTGTCAGGCGGTGAAAACACACCAACATGGTGAGCTGCCTTCGTCGTCGCCCTGAAGATGGTGGCGGCGAGCGGCGGGGACATAACCTGCTGCGGCAGGTGAGGCGGCGTTGGCGTGATGGAGAGCAGCAGAGTGAGAGGGGAGGAGGAGGAGGTGTGAGACAGAGAACTGCACGATTCAGGTGGGAGAGAAGCAGAGAAACCAAACACTAGAAGTTTTTGTACGATTTATTAAAATGTTAAAAAAATTAGACTGAGAGCAGATAAAAAGATTTCCTCAAAACAAAAAGATGAAAAGATTTATAGCTGTTACCAAGGACGTGTGTGTGTGTGTGTGTGTGTGTGTGTGTGTGTGTGTGTTTGTAGGTCAGCTATTTCAGCCTCCTTTAGTCTACTTTGGGTTATTTCCAGTTGATCCTCTGCTAACCTGCTAACCCAGTTAGCAGCTAAAGGTAGATCTCTGCAGGAAGCAAACATTAGGAAGGATAAGGTGGGAGGAGTCAGTCAGCGCTCATCCTGGATGAGTCTCATTAGCATGACGTGATGATGTCATTTGTACATTAGACTTGTCCGTACATGTATGTAAGGAGCACATTACAACATGAATAACTGAGGTCACTGTCATTTTAGATGGCATGCAGTAATCTGATTACTCAGGGCAAATTCTGTTCCTAGTTCCTGTTATTCTTCTACATCAGGAAGGAGAAACCTCCAATTAGGTCATGAAAACACTTCTGTCTCAGCAACCTGAATGTTTAGAACATTTTCATAACTTGTCAATGGTCTGTTAGCATGTTAGCATTGCTGTTAAGATCACGGGTAGCGTCACTCTGAGTGCTGTATCTGCTCCTCCTTCATCCACCCACAAGCCCCGCCTCTCAAATATGCCCCGCCCTCCTTCTTGACACCAAGAAATCAATCGCTATGTCTCAATTCCTGAAACCCAACTGGAGTAGCTAGGAAACGGTGGGAGGAGCTAGGAGACAGTGGGAGGAGCTAGTATACACACCGGGAGGAGCTAGGAGACACAGCGGGAGGAGCTAGGAGATGGCTGGTGAAGCTAGGAGACACAGTGGGAGGAGCTAGGAGACAGCAGGTGAAGCTAGGAGGCACAGTGGGAGGAGCTAGGAGACTGCTGGTGAAGCTAGGAGACACAGCGGGAGGAGCTAGGAGACAGTGGGAGGAACTAGTATACACACCGGGAGGAGCTTGGAGACACAGTGGGAGGAGCTAGGAGACAGCAGGTGAAGCTAGGAGACACAGTGGGAGGAGCTAGGAGACAGCGGGTGAAGCTAGGAGACACAGTGGGAGGAGCTAGGAGACAGTGGGAGGAGCTAGGAGATGTGGGAGGAGCTCGGAGACAGAGGGAGAGAAGAGACATTTTACGAACAATTTTTAATGAAAATGGACTTAGAAAGGTTCTATGTGTTAATGTCTCATGTATGTTAAATGTCACGTTTGTCAACAATCAGTTTCTTTTGAGTTTTTTTATCTTATTTCATATTTAATATATGAATTAAATAATGGAGAATGAAATGCGTGACATCATCTATTTCCTTCATATGATGCCATATCATCCTAGAATTAAATACGGGGTTAGATGGCGCTGTCATACCAAGGGTCATATTTAATTGACATCTTTACAACGGCGCTCAGGTGTGTGTCATCTTGTTCTCCTCCTCGCCGCCTCCCTTCATGTCACATGGGCGGAGGGACTGCAGGCCGAGAAAAGTAAATGAAGTGCTAACCAGGAACTGAGAGGATTTGACGAGAGGAGTCTGACTCCCTGGTCATGTGACTCATCAGATGGGACATCAACCTGATGACTTCAGACGAAACACAACAAAACTTGATGTGGATAAAATTAGGAGGAAAAATTACAGCGCCACATGAAATGATGACGACGTGGTGATAATATCTCAGCTGCAGGCTCAACTTTGGACTGTTTTTTGTTTTCCTCTTTCGACTTTTGTTTCTTAACAGTTTTTAATCTCTTCATTTAGAAGATTTCTCGTCCTTCCTTCATCTCTCATCCTTCTCTCTTCTGTAATCTCACCAAATCTCATGAAATCTCACAATCAGGCTCCAGGTGCCTCATTTGGCTCTGCGTCGCCATCTGAGCACGCTCAGTGGCAGTGTATGTCGCCCAGCCCCATGGCGTCGCTGGCCAGTCACCTTCCTCTGCTATGCTCTGCCCGTCAGTGCTCTGCGGCCGCTGGCCAATCGGGTAAGAGCAGCCCTGGGCCTCTCATCGGATGTAGGAAAACAGGGCGGGAGAAATTGTTCCTGTGCTTTTTTACTTTCCTCCTCTTCATCACTTCTCATCTTCTTTGTCTCTCCTCCTCTTCGTGTATAAATGTCGAAGCTGCTATTTTCTGTCTTTCCTGCAGGTGGCATTATACCGCTCCTTCCCGACACGTCTTCTCTCTCGAGCTTGGGGTCGTCTGAATGGGGTAGAACTCCCATCATGGCTTCGAAAACCCATCTACTCCCTCTACATCTGGACCTTTGGCGTCAACATGCAGGTCAGAAGCAGGCTTCTTCAAACCACCTGTGCCTCATGCTAACTTGGCTACACATCAACCCAGATACACATTGATATGTTTAGTCGGCAATATGCTGACCTCTGTTGTCATGGCGGCAGCTGACGCGTGTGTGGTTTTTCATGTCCATTGTTTTCCACGTCTGCCTGTGGTCCAATAGGAGGCAGCAGTAGAAGACTTGCATCACTACAGGAACCTGGGAGAGTTTTTCCGACGGCGTCTCAAACCAGCTGTCCGACCACTATGCACCTCATCCTGCCTGGTAATGCGTTTCCTCCTCTTTCAATTCCATGTCACAGAAGTGGGCGGAGCTTTTGGCTCTAAACATTTGAAGGCTTGTTAAAAAAGGTGTGTAAGAAAGACAGAATCTTGTTTTGCCACCAAGGAAATGGCGACAGAGCGAGACACTAAATGCGGATGCTGTGTGTAGCAGCGCTGTCAGTTCCCACTCACATCTTAACTTTCCAGATGGGCGTCTCCAGGATGGACTTACCTATGATTGGCTCGTTGCTTCACGGTGTGATGGCCATCGCACCAGTGCTTTTGCAAATGAATGGCCTCAGTCAGTCGTCTCTTGCTGTCTCCAGCAGGATGATTTCTTTTAAATGATGATCGCGGAATAATTTGAACGGCAACCTGTTAATTACACATCTCCAACCTTGATCCAAATATGGTCGTCTTCAGTTCAACGATAACAATTATTATATAATAACAATTATATTCTTTCTGGGTTGGGACTGGGCGAGAGCGGTCGCACTCCTCCTCACTCCTCCTCTTCTTTTCTGTCTGTCTCATTCTTTGTCTCAACTCCTATCCAGCGCAGCTGTGAGCTCTCTACCTAAAACTAATCATAGAATTGATCAGCTGGTCTCTCAACACTATTGACACCATATTTTCGACAAGGAAATCAGGACCGGAGGAACCTGCCTGTCCGCATGGAACCGACCCTGCGGGCTACGTGCTCGATTCCTGGGGGAGATGGCGTACCGCGTGCTTGACGCCTCTCTCCGTGGAGGACATCGAGGACCTCTACTTATTTGGGTTCATGGTTGTGGGGCTTCTCCTCCTCGGACTTGGAGGTGCCCTCACATACCGCAAAATTGGCAGGACGACGGCTGCCACCAGATCTGGACCTCCACAACTGACTGTCATTTACAACGCAATTATTGAGGCTGGCAGAGCGGGGCAACAACAGACTCTTGAACTGAAACGCAGGATGGAAACCATCTCGGAGCAGTTGGCCGCTCTGCAAAGAGAGAGTGATGTTGAAGACCGGAAATTTAACTTTACAATTTGGACTGGAAGAGAAGACGGAACGTGTGCTCCTCTGCCCAAACCCAAATACAAACACAGCTTCCTTATCGGCTGCTGAAGGTCGTCTGCCCCACTGTTTATCCTCCAGGAGAACTCCTTCTGCCTTGGTGACGTAAATGGCGCGCACTATCCCCCCTCCCCCGTGTGTTCCTGACCCCCGCCTCTCCACCTCCCTTGGGGTGGCAGCGCCTGACCTTGGCTGCAGCCTTCCCCGCCCGGGCTTGGCGGCGCGGCCCCCGCTGCAACGCCTCACTCCCACGTGCCTGTATTGGGTCAACGGACTGCTCAAGTTTAGCGTACATACACAACAAATGTATGTGTGGTGTGGTTAATTCTGAAGGGTTCCATTGTTACTCTCAACCTGTCGTAACTGTGACCGCTTGTGGGAGTGTCGTTCCATTTCGCCCTGGGCTCGATCCCTTGGTGACAAATAAAGGCTGCTTCTACTTCTACAACGGCCAAATTGGAGTCGGATCGGATTGGAGTTTAGACGGGTCTACAAACCCACTGATGACGTCTTACTGGCTCGGCCGACTTCCTTGATAGAGTTCGTGTCTGTTCATGTGATTGAGCTGTGATGTCACAAAACCTGCCAGTCCAGGTGTTAACTTTGCACTGCCCTTCATCTTGTCTGTCAGGTGTCTCCAGCTGATGGCAGGATCCTGCACTTTGGGCAGGTGAAGAACTCTGAGGTGGAGCAGGTGAAGGGGGTCACTTATAGTCTGGAGAACTTCCTGGGGCCACAGCAGAGTCGGCATAACAGTAAGACCACGCCCACCTTGTATGACACAAATGGATATTAATAGAGGTGGAAACAATCAAGATCTACATTCTTGGGTTCACCTGTCCTGACTGTCATGTAGGACTGTTGTCACATGACGTGACTCCAACTTCTGTGCTTTTTGATTTCACTTCAAATCAAATCAAAAGCCTTTGTTGTCATTGTGTAGAAAACAATATATGTTTGTATATATGAGGTATATACATATACAGTATATGTGTACATATGCTGTATATGTATACATATACAGTATGTGTACATATGCTGTATATGCATACATATACAGTATATGTGTACATGTACAGCATATGTGTATACATATACTGTATATGTGTACATGTACAGCATATGTGTATACATATATACTGTATATGTACATGTATACATATTTGTGTATACATACACAAACACACACATATATATATATATGTGTGTGTTTGTGTACACAATTGCAGCGAAATATCAAAAGTGTGATATTTCAAATTGCTGTCTCTTCAGACTCAACTTCCTCGTCCTTCAGGGACGTCATACTGTCAACTCCTGAAAATGACCTCTTCCACATAGTGGTCTACCTGGCTCCAGGTGATTATCACTGTTTCCATTCACCGACAGACTGGAGGGTGGAGCTTCGCCGTCACTTCCCAGGTGAGCGTGTGCTCAGATCAGTTGTTTTCCTCCCTGTTTTCTACCTGCATGTAGTCCGTCTTAGTGCGTGTCAGTCCTCACCTGTCTCTGTCGCCGTCAGGCTCGTTGATGTCAGTGAACCCGGGCGTTGCTCGCTGGGTCAAAGAGCTCTTCTGCCTTAATGAGCGCGTGGTGCTCACCGGTAGATGGCAGCACGGCTTCTTCTCATTGACAGCGGTCGGTGCGACGAATGTGGGCTCCATCCGCGTTTACTTTGACCAGGTGACTTTGACTTGTTTCATCAGTTCCATTTCCTTTGATGTATATTTATGATTAATTCTATTTTTGTACAATGCCATATCTAGTGTAAGATGTATGTATACACACACGTATGTAAACTCAGTCATGTATGTCTCAGTTATTAGATCTTTGTTCTTGGTTGTCAGGAGCTGCAGACGAACGCTCCCCGCTATAGTAAAGGTTCGTTTCATGACCGCAGTTACATTTCTGGAGGCGACCAGATGCTGAAGGCAGGGGCCGAAGGGGGCGTGGCTCTCCAGAGGGGGGAGGTGCTGGGGGAGTTCAACCTTGGTTCCACCATTGTTCTACTGTTTGAAGCGCCAAAGGATTTTACCTTCAACCTGCAACCTGGACAGCGAATTAGAATGGGGGAGGGGCTTGGCAGCCTTTTGATTGGCTGAGTTGCAGGCCTCTCATGGGAGGGGCCTGATGATGAAGAAATGTTGGCATGTGATGTAAGAAGAGAGGCATTGTGGGTAATTTTCTCTGAAATGAGGGAACTCCTGAGGGAATGGTGAGGAAACGTGTTTCACTGACTCCTTCTCCCAGAATGCCTTGTGCCTGCCTCTTGGAGAGAAGATGCCAAATAAGTTTTTCGACCAACGACCAAATAAGAACTATCTTAAGCAGCTTACGAGTGATGTCAACAATACAAGAGACATAAGACGTCCTTCCGTCCACTGAAACTGTTGCCTTGAGTTCCTACTCCGTTAGCATCAGCATCTACTTGCTATCGTGCCCAAAACAGGTGGAATCTCACCAGGAACCTGTGAAATGACATACGACATCACTCACCATGGGAACTTTTAAGCCTCGCCCTCCATCAGCTTCTGTAAAATATGTAATTATGAATAAATATTTGTTCAGTTTTTCTCAGTTGCTCTGTCTTTGTCTCAAAATGATTCCGTTTCAAGTTTCACAGCCATTAAAATGTTAAGCATGAAAGACAACTTCACCCTGTTTTTTTATTTGTTTTATTACTGAAGTGTTTGTTCCTCAGCCCCACCCCTGGCAACACAACCAGCAGCACAGCCAATAGGATGCTGGTGGACAGCAGTTGCCATAGCGGTGGAAGCGTGGCTCTGCCAGACCTCCATGTGACCAGCTGTCATCTGTGACCTCCTTCCCCACCCACAGCTTCCCATCCTGGACCGCATCCCCAGCTGTCGCCCCCTCCCTGCAGCTGGAGCTCTGCTGGGCCTTCACTCCGAGGAAGGAGGCCAAGTCCAGGTCGAGACCTGCTGCACCGCCTCGGGGACGTGGAGTGTTCTGCCTGCACTGTGGACATGGGATCCACACCTGCAGAGACGTCATGTGACCCAAGTGAACTTAGTGGCAACATTTACATTTCAACAACGAAAATTAACATACAGGTGTGAAAATGGTGTGAGACAGGTGTGGGATGGGTGTCTTGACAGGTTTAATGCAGGTATGAGACATCCATGACACTGGTATGGGATGGGTGTGAGGCAGGTGTGGTACCGAAGTTAGACAGGTACGACAGGTATGGGATGATTACGATGCAGTTCAGGGACAGGTGTGATGAAGGTGTTGGACAGGTATGAAACAGGTGTGAGCCAGACGAGGTATGTTTGGGATAGGTGTGAGACAGGTTGAATGCAGGTGTGAGACTGGTGATGCTGGAATGGGATGGATGTGATGCAGGTGTAGGATAGGGGAGACAGAGGTGTGGCAGAGGTGTAAGACAGGTATGATGCAGGTGTGGAACGTGTGAGTAGGTCTGACCCAGATGTGAGGCAGGTGTAATACAGGGGTGAGACAGGAGGAGCAAGTGTGGGACAGGTTCGAGACAAGACAGGTGTGATGCAGGTGAGACAAGTGTGGGACAAGTGCGACAGATCAGTGATGTGATGTTATTGTCACGATGACATCATCCTACATGATGTTTGGTCAGCATTACAGATAAGAACATGAAAAGGTAATGGAGGCAGGCGAGTGACGGAAAGGTGATGATGATGTCATCAGTCACCTGCTCGTTGATGACTGTATCCAGTCGCTTTAGACATGCCTGGCAAAAGGTGTGCCCACAGTGTAGTCGCCGTGGCAACCGTGTTGCCAGGTCATAGCTGCTGAAACACACAATGCACACCAGATCCTGCCTCTTAAGTGACATCATCATCTCCATGGCACCAGAGGACAGGGGAGGGGCAGATAGGGGCTGTTGAGACACATCCTCTTTTTCTTCTTTGTTTCTGTTGTCTGACATTTTGCTCTAAACACAGAGAGGGGGTTCTGTTGTTAGCATGTCCAGTTAATGGGATAAAGATGGTGATGTCAAGTCATCGTTCTTTCCCAGGTCAACCGTTAGCATGCGGGACACTGTCAGGGCTAAGAATTGACTTTGGGACATCTAGAAGCTGACAGGCGCTTAAACCATTTTTCTGGATGGTCTGTTTTGTAGCAGTTTATTAGCTTTAGACTCAGTCTGTTAGCTTTAGCATCCGTCCATTTTTGGGCTTTAATTTTAATTGAATGTTGGAAAGAAAAAGTGTTATATTGGCAACAGAAACTAAGGAGGTGGAGCTTAGCAATGTGTAAATATAGAGAAACGTACCTGATATGATGTCACATTTTCTCCTCTGCTTTACCTCATTTGTTCCCACGTCACTCCTCCTTTCCTCCTGGTGTTTCTTTAGTCCTCTTTTTATTTATTCTTTTTAAAAATTTTCTTCTGGTCCTCTTTTTCGCTCTCCTCCTGCTGGTCTTTTACTCCTTCTGTTTTGGCCTCGTCCTGTCTTTCGTGTCTGTCTGTCCTTGTTTGTCTTTCTCTTTGTCCACTCTGGATTTTAATCTCTAATGTTTGTCGCTTCTTGAAGTGCTTCTCTCCTCATCGATCCTCTTCTTTTCTTTTTCCGTTGTCAAGCTTCATCAATAATTCATCGTCATGTGTTGACACTCGATGTCTTTTCAGGTATGTTTATAAAACTTGTCATCATGTTCACATGGATCAGCCAGAATGTGAAAAATATAAAATCCTATGAAGACGTAACTATGATTTACAATCTCAAGCATCCACAAATAAACAGAAACAAGATGAGAAACAACAAACAGCAGCAGCAGTACATCAACTGTGTTTAGCTCATGACTGCATTTAAATTAAGTTGCATGAAAACAAACTGAATGAAATCATCAATTGTAACTTGATCGGCCATGAGAAAGAGGAGCTGCTCTCTGATAGGCTGCTGGTGTCGGCCTGTTGGGTTACCCTGATGTTGCTAAGCAACAGAGACACAGAAGACAAGGAGAGGAGTATTCGAATGATGGAATGAAATTTGTATTCAAAGGTTTTATTGTGAAAAATGGCCAAAAGAATGTGATGACATTATCGGAGAGGTCACATGACAACTCTTACACTGGCAAATCAAAATTTATGTCAGCAATATGTTGAATGATCTCTGAAAAATATCTGCTGTGTTCCTGGTCGGTGAACACGTCACCCTGGTCCTGGTCGGTGAACACGTCACCCTGGTCCGTGAACACGTCACTCTGGTCCTGGTCGATGAACACGTCACCCTGGTCCTGGTCGATGAACACGTCACCCTGGTCCTGGTCGGTGAACACGTCACCCTGGTCCTGGTCGGTGAACACGTCACCCTGGTCCTGGTCGATGAACACGTCACCCTGGTCCTGGTCGGTGAACACGTCACCCTGGTCCTGGTCGGTGAACACGTCACCCTGGTCCTGGTCGATGAACACGTCACCCTGGTCCTGGTCGGTGAACACGTCACCCTGGTCCGTGAACACGTCACTCTGGTCCTGGTCGGTGAACATGTCTCCCTGGTCCTGGTCGGTGAACACGTCACCCTGGTCCTGGTCGATGAACACGTCACCCTGGTTCGTGAACACGTCTCCGTGGTCCTGGTCCGTGAACACATCACCCTAGTCGGTGAACACATCCCCCTGGTCCTGGTCGGTGAACACGTCACCCTGGTCCGTGAACACGTCACCCTGGTCCTGGTTGGTGAACACGTCACCCTGGTCCTGGTCTGGGAACACGTCACCCTGGTCCGTGAACACGTCACCCTGGTCCTGGTCCGCGAACACGTCACCCTGGTCCGTGAACACGTCACCCTGGTCCTGGTCGGTGAACACGTCACCCTGGTCCGTGAACACGTCACCCTGGTCCTGGTCGGTGAACACGCCACCCTGGTCCGTGAACACGTCACCCTGGTCCTGGTCGGTGAACACGCCACCCTGGTCCGTGAACACGTCACCCTGGTCCTGGTCCGGGAACACGTCACCCTGGTCGGTGAACACGTCACCCTGGTCCATGAACACGTCACCCTGGTCCTGGTCCGTGAACACGCCACCCTGGTCCATGAACACGTCACCCTGGTCGGTGAACACGTCACCCTGGTCCTGGTCCGTGAACACGTCACCCTGGTCGGTGAACACGTCACCCTGGTCGGTGAACACGTCACCCTGGTCCTGGTCGGTGAACACGTCACCCTGGTCCTGGTCCGTGAACACGTCACCCTGGTCCGTGAACACGTCACCCTGGTCCTGGTCCGTGAACACGTCACCCTGGTCCGTGAACACGTCACCCTGGTCCTGGTGGGTGATATCAAGGATCTTTGTTTTTTTCATCGGGTTCATATTAGAAACACAAGTTGTGCTTATCCTTCAACAACATGATTATCAATGTGACCGTTATAAAATAAAAGCGATGGCAGAGAAACATCCTGGTGATCTTTAGTTCCTCAACAAGACAAATATGATGATTCTGTAAAGTACAAGTCATTTTGTAATTAATCAGCACATGAAAGAACAATCAATTGTAATCAAGAATAATTTATAATTTTCAAAAGAATTTCTTTTATCCCTGAATGCCCCATAAATAAGATATACAATCACATAATTGGTTTCAACTATAAACATTATTTTACGACTTTAACATCATTTTCTTTGCATGATTCCACATGTATTTTAACGATCTCTGTTGATCATTTTGTGAGCTGCGTTCACTGGTTGGATTTGTTTGTAATATTTCTGTTTTTAAACATTGCCTATCTCAACAGGAAGCTCTTCCATCATTATCTTTAAAAAAAAATGGAATCCTTTACAAAGATGGACAGGAAGTCTCTGGATGTGTCTGTAGTTTTTTGAGTGTGAGGTGGTAACTGAAACAAAATGGCTGCCATGGTAGGCGTTTCCTTCCCCCGTTCCTCTTCCTTGTCATACTTCTCTCTTCCTTACTTGCTTCCTAGTTCCCTTTCCTTTGTCCTTCACCTGATGTTCCTCAGCAAAAGAAAATAAAAGCCAATCGCATCACTTCCTCCTGTGACATCACTTGCTCCTCCTGCAGTGATAGCAGCACACACAGCGCCTCCCCACTTCTTCCTCCCCCCCTGTGTCTTCTTTCACCACATATGGCGGCGGGGGGGCGGAGCTTGAAACAGCATATGGGTTTCCATCGTTGCTGCTCAAAGCTACAGGATTAGCTATCACAACACCGACATCATCAGATGGCCGCAGTTTTGCTCGTGGGATGGTCACCTGACCATAGGGGTTGTCCAAAGAAACCTTGATCGTAGATGACATGATGGTGTGTCACAGGGCGCGGGGCCAAAGATGATTTATTAGTCAAGTCTGCAGACAAATGACAAACACTGTGATTGGTCACTGAACGTGTGGTTAATTAAGTTTTACAACCACAATGATGATGTCAGAGCAGGTGGAGGAACAGCAGATTTTAGAGGTTTCCAGGTGCAGGGGCTGGCCCGAGTCGGAGGTTCCTCCTCATGCTGTGATGTCATCACTGTGTGATTGGAACATTAAATGTCTCAAAAGTATTGTCTGTGGGACATGCACAGTCACATGAGGGAACCAACCCTAGACTTGAGTCGCCTCCACTGCTATCATGGAGGAAGCCGACCATGACCAGCTGACACATTGTTCACCTTAACAAGCATGAATGGATGGATTCAGCAGGAAAAGCAAGGGAAAATGTCTGAGCATCTCTGCTGCCTTCTCATGAGTCCAAAATGCCAAAGAAGAACAAGTATTCACCAATCAAAGCTTCTTACGGTGTAGAAAGGTTCTTACAAAAAGAACATTGAGGTATTGATGAAGATGTGATGTCATGTGACTTAGAATGAGAGCCACCCTGTCAGATGCCGTTGACACGTCTGATTCAAGGGATAAATAAAGAGGCAGGCGCTGCTTTGGCCTCCTCTGGATCCACCCTGGAAGTTGTGCTCTACCATCTTTGATGGCCATGTCCGTTAACACATTAGCTGCTAGTTGACACAACATTCGGAACACAACTAGCATCAGCGAAGGCTAACAGGACCGATCACAGTATTGCAGTCTGCTAATTGTGCTAGCCATTAGCATTTGCCACCTGTGCTATAAATTAGCAAGAAACATCACTTTGTTCATGTGTAAGTAGGTCTGTGCTAGCAAGTAGCAATGACAGCTCTTGATAATAATTATCATTAGCCACTAATACAGATAGTTTGCAGAACAATTTGATTGTGTAAGCTGATGAGTTTTAGCAGTTAGCGCTGGAAGCAAAGTCACTGCAGTAAAAGCCCTGACATGTTTGTACTATTACATTTAACCAGTTGATGATCTGACACAGCAACCTATGAGACTCTTAAACGAGATCCCACCAACACCTTCAAAACCACGGTGGTCAACTGCCTACAGAAGCTGGATAGGAACAAGCTATCGACTGAACTCTCTACTACAAACTCTATCCTGGCGATGCTGTTCCATGCATCTACGGCTGCCGAAAATCCATAAAGATGGCGCCCCACTCAGACCCATTGTGAGTAGCATCAACTCCGTAACCTACAATGTTGCCAAGTTTCTTGCCTCCATCCTTTCTCCTCTGGTTGGTAACACCCCCCACTACCTAAAAAAAATTCCATGGATTTTGCAGACAAAATCAGACACATCAGTCTCGACCAGGGGTGTCCGAACTGGTCCAGTCAGGGCCGGTGTGGCTGCAGGTTTTCATTCCAACCCAGCAAAAGCAACACCTGATCCAACAAATGAGCTGTGAGGACGCAGCTTAGTTGATTTAAGTAGAATCAGGTGTTGCTTTTGCTCGGGTGGAATGAAAACCTGCAGCCACACCGGCCCTTACTGGACCAGTTTGGACACCCCTGGTCTAGACCCTGAAGAAACCATGGTTTCATAGGATGTGACATCTCTGTTCACATGCATCCCCACGGGAGAGGCTGTACAGACGGTCAAGAGAAAACTCCAGAGAGAGAAAACTCTAGCGAAAAGGACCAACCTCTCACCTGAACAGGTGTGTGACCTTCTTGACCTTTGCCTCAGCACCACCTACTTCCAATACAATGGTTTCTACAGGCAAAAACACGGCTGTGCCATGGGATCTCCAGTGTCCCTCATTGTAGCAAACCTGTACATGGAAGAGATGGAGAGTGTAGCCCTGAGACATTCAGAGGCCACCCGCCGAGACATTGGTTCAGATACGCAGACGACACCTGGGTCACCATCAGGAGGGTGAAGTTGGGCCTCTCACTGAACACCTGAACTCGGTGGACAAGAACATCACATTCACGAGGGAGGATGTCAAAGACAACTGTCTGGCTTTTCCAGACTGTGCAGTGCACATTGAAATCAATGGGGAACTTCACATTGGGGTCTACAGGAAACCCACCCACACGGATCAGTCTCTCCTGTTTGACTCACACCACCCACTCCAGCTCAAACTCGGGGTGATCTGAACTCTCAAACACAGAGCACAAAATATCCCTTCTAGAACAGTAGGGAAGAGAAGGGAACACAACCACATCCACTCAGATCTACAACCTTGTGGCTTTCATTAAAACTGCCAAGAAGCCCAGGGAGGAGAAGAAAGATGAAGCCCAGAGGAGCGTTGTCATCCCATACGTGGCAGAGGTCTCAGAGAAACTCAGAAGGATCTTTATCCCACATCAGATCCCCCTGCACTGAGGCCCAGCAACACCCTGAGGCAAAAACTTGTCCATCCTAAAGACAAGGTTCCAAGGCACAAACGGAGTCATGTTGTTTCTGGAGTCCAGTGTAACGAGGAGCGCTCTGACCTGTACAGGCGAGACAAAACAACCGCTGAACAAACGCATGGCGCCACACAGGAGGGCCACAGCCACAGGCCAGGACTCAGCAGTCCACCTCCACCTCAAGGAGAAGGGGCACTGCTTTGAAGACCACAAGGTGCGCGTTCTAGCCAGGGAGGACAGAAGAGGGGTGAAAGAAGCCATTCATGTCAAACTAGAACGTCCATCTTTGAACAGAGGAGGGGCCTCAGACACCACCTATCACCCTCCTACAATGCCGTCCTTACATCCTCCCCAGGAGGTACAGCCAGCTTTCACACCTTCACTCAGGTGACCTGAAAGACCCTCCTAAGAGGGCTGGGAGGGTAACGACCAAAAACTGAGGCCAACGATTCACATGACCACCTGATGAGCCTCTTGTTCTGGCCTGACCACTTGTTTTTTTCTTTGCCACCACCCCTTTGGGGGGTTCTATACCTGACACCTCCCACCAGAATTTTAGAACTGAAGAAGCTTCTTGGATGAGAGACGAAACGTCTTCACCTACAAGAGGTTGAGTCCAGTTGCCTTCACTGATCATTTTTTGAGGGTTACGATGACCTGGATAACTGAGAATACTCACAAATACAGTTGATGATTTGTCCTGTTGATGTCTCTGTATGTTGCTTTCCAAGATGGTGGACCTGAAACGAAGCCATAATGGTTCAGGAAATTCAATGGCTTGAATATTAGGCTCAGAGATTCAAGATGATTGGCCACACCCACCAATCACAGCCCCAAAGCCAAGAATCGTGTCAGTCTGACAATGACCAGTGGCGGCTGACTCAGTCTGGTTGGTCAAGAGTGTAAATTCATGATTTCTGTCAATGATGTCCGCTGTCAATGAAGCTTCATGTCTCCTTGATTCAATTAAACCACTTCAAGATTCGATGACTCTTTACTCGTAAGTCCTGTTTAAATGTCGACATGTCCGAGTGTCAGGTGACTTGTGAGACATCAGTTCAGAGACCTGTGGACATGTTGTCCGTAGAGAGAGAAGAAGAAATCAGACTGAGGTAACTCACCTGAGTGTTGCTGCTTTCCACCGTCACACCGACTGAAACTCTGAAGAATCTCCCTCTCTCTCCTCCTCACTCGACCACCCAAACCAGTCTGACTAGCTGCCGCTCCCTTACCCCCCCCCCCCACACACACACACATTGTGTGTGGAGCTCCACCCCCTACTGTTTATTTACTTTGAATATGTCATCAGAGTACATATACAGTATTTCTTGTTTACTATGTTTCTGCAGCAGCTGACTGCCTGAACTTGTGCTCGTGTACTTGTGGTATTTTTGTGTATATTTGAACTTGTCAGTGTGAGTTACTGTAGGTTTCACTGGAAATAGTCTTCTCACCCTGATGACATCACCAACACTGGTGGTACACAAGCTACATACACAGGTCACTGAATGGATTCATGTTGTGTGGCTCTGTTGATTAGGTTTTCATTGATCTGTTATCAGGAGGATGATCAGTCGCTGTTGGCGCCATCATGGACTGGAGTTAACAGTTTCATTAGTCAGATGTTTCCATGAGATTGTTGTTACTTTTGTCTGCTGATGGCTGATACATCAACTTTATTAAACATGAAAAAACATAGTCATTGTCGTCACTGATCAATAATAACATCACTTTTTCATGAGTAGTAAAATATCTTTTATCATTTAGTGTTGCAGGGGTTTGAGGGTCAAAGGTCACATGGGGTCTCAGACATTCATCATCATTGTTACAGTTGAACAATGAATCATAAGCTGCAGCTGTCAAATAGTTGGAAGGTGCATTTAAAGCAGCAGTGTTGAACGGCAGCAGACCTGAAGTCACCGAGGCAGTTAAGCAACTCCGTGGTGGCAGAGCTCTGGGGGTGGATGAGATCCTCCCTGGGTATCTCAAGGCTCTGGATGTTGTGGGGCTGTCCTTGTTGACACGTCTCTGCAACATTGCGTGGACATCGGGGGCGGTGCCTTTGGAGTGGCAGACCGGGGTGGTGGTCCCCATCTTTAACAAAGGGGACCAGAGGGTGTGTTCCAACTATCGGGGGATCACACTCCTCAGCCTCCCTGGAAAGGTCTACGCCAGAGGACTGGAGAGGAGGGTCAGGGCAATAGTCGAACCTCAGATCCAGGAGGAGCAGTGTGGTTTTCGTCCTGGTCGTGGAACCGTGGATCAGCTCTTCACCCTCGCTAGGGTGCTGGAGGGGGCATGGGAGCGGAGGAGTGAGAGTCTGTAAGTCAGACTTGTTCCAGGTGAGGGTTGGACTCCCCCAAGGCTGCCCTTTGTCAGCGGTTCTGTTCATTACTTTTATGGACAGAATTTCTAGGTGCAGCTGGGTGGTGGAGGGGGTCAAGTTTGGTGGTGGGAGGATGTCGTCTCTGCATTTTGTGGATGACGTGGTCCTCTTAGCTCCATCAGGCCACGACACCCCCCCCCCCCCCCCCCCTTGCTGGGACAGTTCACAGCCAAATGTGAAGCGGCTGGGATGAGAATCAGCACCTCCAAGTCTGAGGCCCTGGTCCTCAGCTGGGAAAGGGTGGCCTGCCCACTCCCGGTCGGGGGGGAGGCCCTACCTCAGGTGGAGGAGTTTAAGTATCTTGGGGTCTTGTTCACGAGTGAGGGTAGGATGGAGCGAAAGGGTGAGAAGCTCAGTCACTGAGGAGGGACTCAGAGTAGAGCTGCTGCTCCTCCATGTAGAGGAGTCAGTGGAGGTGGTTCAGGCATCTGGAGAGGACGCCTCCCTCAGGAGGTGTTCCAGGCATGTCTGACCTTGGGGCAGACCCAGGACACACTGGTGGGATTCTATCTCTTGGCTGGCTTGGGAATGCCTTGGGATTCCCCTGGAATAACCAACAGATTAATGATAATTAACAATAATGATGCAACACCGGTCAAAATAAGAATAATATTTAGATCTTTTTTCCAAAGCCACATCATCTTTACTGTCTATGTTTCCATGACAACATCATCAATCCTATCTTTGATGGTCACTAGAAATTTGCTGAATTTTCCTTTTTCAGCTTTGCCACAAGGGGGCCGTATGGGGAGGATTGTGATTTTGGGCTTTATAAAGAAAGTTTGATTTCCTGGCTGTTGGTTACCGCAGTGATATCATGAATTACTTTAACCCTTCAGTACTGAACTAACCATCCATACTACGTCACTCTTGACTGCGTCATCTTGACCAAATCACCTCACCTAAGGAGCCGCAGCCAATCATCAGTTTCCGGTTTCAATTATCCAATCAGCAGCAGCCTCCCGTTGGCTCTTAAGTGGCAGGTGCAACGGCGCTTCCCCAGCTTCCATCCGCTCTTCAGTCGCTTCCGGCGGACAGTCAACCGGACCAGACCGGAACATGTCGGCGGCTCCCGGACGGACCATGATGGCTTGGGTTTGGGTCGGTCTGGTGGCCCTAGCCCGGCTCAACAAGGCAGAGGACAAGTACCGGGGTCAAGATGAGGGTCTGGTCGGCCGGGGGGCGTTGCCCTCGGCCTCCGTTCCGCCGGCGGAGACCCAGAACGGCGGAGGATTCTTTCCGATGCCCGTGTGGAAATTCCTGGAAGGTTAGCTCCCAACAAAGCACGTCACTCTAACATAACTCAGGTTTAAGCATGCTGTCTTGGAGAGAATCTCCTCAACTATTTTCCTTTTTAAATATTTGGCATTTGGTCAGAATGGAACATGTGCTGTACTTGGAGTAAAACATTTATCTAAAAACTTTATTTAAATGTTTTACTGTAGTGCTTCTCATGACCCAGGATCATTTTTTGATTGGCAAACATGTCACTAACCATATGGTGGTTTGGATGATGAATGCGAAGCTGCCTTCACATCAGAGGTCACATGTCTCCTGCGGGTGTTGCCACACATTCCTCTGTCAGATGTTTTCCATAACGGTTTACTTGGGGTTAGAACACACCGCCATCTTTCCATCGTATCGCTATCTGACCACTGGCAAGTCCCATAACTCTGAGCCGACTGCCAGTAGGTTTGTCTGCAGTTTTCACCTCCTAGTTTGGCTGTTGTCCTGTGACGTGGACCCTGAGTGACCTTGTACATGTCTTTAGGTACCTTATTGTTTGCTTCAGTTTCAGGACACCAGGGCAACGGTGAAGAGGCGGAGGATTTCGGCCGGCCACAGTATCGCTGCAGTGCCACAGCGCTTTCTGTACGCTTCTCACTCGTTCGGCATTCGGCCTTGCGCCTACAAGGTGAGTTAACTCACTTGACCATCAGAATCACTGCCTGGGTTTGACCCGATGCCCTTCTCACTTCCTGTCATGTTCCTTAAATCCCAAGTATGGCCAGAGGCTTTCAAAATGCCATCTTAAACAACTCCTGTTTTGTAAGCCTAGCATGTGCCTGGTGCCACAATCCAAGGTGTTCTGGAAGTATTCAGTGACGTAAATATTGATGCTGCTTATCACTCGGGAGTCACAAGATATTGAAGTTTTGACTGTGCACCATCATGGCTTGAGGTGCTGAACTGCCTCTGAGGTCAGGTGGTGTCACAACGCCCCTTGCTGGGATGCAGAAACTTGTCACCTGCGTGACCTCAGTGTTATCTACAGATGGGCGGAGGCTGTTGTCACTGCCAGATGACTGTGAGGGTTCTGTCAGGACTCTTGGACCCTGGCTGCTGCTGAGAATTCCCTACACGAGCTGCCACATGGAAATCTGGGTAAACGTATTCTGCCGACAATGAATCATCCCTCAAGATGTAGACATGCTCAAGTCTGTGGATTTGATGTCGGCTACTGTTACTTTGGTGACGGTGGAGACTGAACATGTTTGTCATAACTGGATTATTGTCTCTGCAGACTTCAGACAGAACACAGATCCACCGGTTGAGGCTGCATTACTTTGACCACCTGCTGCAGGCCAACTCGACTGTGGTGGCCTCCTGTGAGAATTCTGCCACAGTGCTGCAGCCAGCACTACCTCTGGTGATGTGTGGAACAACAGGCATCACTGTGAAACTGCCTCTTGGGGCAAAACTGGCACGGGTGAAAGCACTGGGTCACAGTCGTGAACCTGGCGCAGCGCTCACTACAACCAGGCCCAATGCAGAGTCTATCCAGATCCTGATGCCAACAACCAAGGTAAGGTCTGTAGACATGGCTCTGGGATGGTTTGGGTTGAAAGCTGATGGCTGAGTGTTTGCAGGATTCCACCATTGAAATCATCTATTTTGATTCTGCTGGGGAGGCATCCACCACCCTGGCAGCATGTCTCAGCATGCGAAAACCAAGTCAACAGGATCGCCACCCAAGAGCTCTGGACCAATCTAAACTGTGGGCACTGTGGGACTTCCAGGATCTTCCTTTTGAAGAGTATAGTCCAGAGACCATGAAGAAGGCGGTGACGACTGAGGCTCCCTATGACGACGGTTCAAGAGGGACGACCACCGAGGCGACGACTGAGGCTCCCTGTGACGACGATGACGACGGTTCAAGAGGGACGACCACCGAGGCGACGACTGAGGCTCCCTGTGACGACGGTTCAAGAGGGACGACCACCGAGGCGACGACTGAGGCTCCCTGTGACGACGGTTCAAGAGGGACGACCACCGAGGCGACAACTGAGGCTCCCTGTGACGACGACGGTTCAAGAGGGATGACCACCGAGGCGACGACTGAGGCTCCCTGTGACGACGACGGTTCAAGAGGGACGACTATGTCTCAAGTGACATTTGCTAACTCTGAAATCTTTGAGTTGTGGGGATTTGACAAAATTCCAGATGGGCTATATACTGGTGAAAACATGAACCCTGTTACAACTACAAGTGTCCCAACGTCCATCAGCCCCACCACGACCAGCACAGTGGCGGCGACCACGACGACCAGCACAGTGGCGGCGACCACGACGACCAGCACAGTGGCGGCGACCACGACGACCAGCACAGTGGCGGCGACCACGACCAGCGCGGCGTCCCCCACGACCAGCACAGTGGCGGCGACCACGACCAGCGCGGCGTCCCCCACGACCAGCACAGTGGCGGCGACCACGACCAGCGCGGCGTCCCCCACGACCAGCGCGGCGGCGGCGACCATGACCAGCACAGTGGCGGCGACCACGACCAGCGCGGCGTCCCCCACGACCAGCACAGTGGCGGCGACCACGACCAGCGCGGCGTCCCCCACGACCAGCACAGTGGCGGCGACCACGACCAGCGCGGCGTCCCCCACGACCAGCACAGTGGCGGCGACCACGACCAGCACCCCCTAGAAAGCACCCTGTTTTGGGAATAAAGCTAAATGTAGCTAGCTGATGTGTTGCATTTTTAAGAGGTTTTGATCAAAAACTTTTCACTTCAAAGTGAGAAGCAGGGCCGTGATCAGAAAAATGACAAGATGGGACGCAGAGGGATTCTTGCATGTGGTGTAAAAAACTTCCCATCAGCTTGCCTGAAGCAGCTGCTCAGGGCTGCTATGGTCACTGATGGTCCAGCATCCAAACCAAGACATGGAGCCTGAAACCCTTCCAATCAAGATGGTAGAACAACTAAATTCACTTCACGATGTGAAACGTTCAAAGTTCCTTGAACCTGTCAACTAGTCTCACTGGTGAACTGACCCACTTACTATACAGTGCTTTTCCACCGTAGGCAGGACTCACAGCTTAAGCATGTCATCTCAGTTGCACACGGGTGGCGTCTGCTTAAATCTCCACATGGGGGGGGGGGGCAGCATGATGTGTACATGAGCAGCTAAATTAGATGTTTCAGTGGGAGGATCTCCAGACCTCCACTTCAGGAAACCTCATCTCAGGTCTCAATCATTACCAGCTTGCCTGCAGTCTTTGGTATACCTGCATAATCTGACCTGTCCTCACCACCAACATCAAGGCCCGTAGACACTGGATATTTTCTTTAACTAGTTAAATAAGATTAAAGTGAGACCACCATGAACTGTTCCTGTTTCAACTGAGATTTCATTTTAAACTGCTCCCACCTGCAGGACTGCACTGGAAGAGCATTGAGTGAATCCCTGCTGCCAAGTGGGCTGAGGCAGGGAGTCAAGTGTGATGGTTATGCAAAGGTGTATACGACACAATACTTTGCTACTCCTTATTTCCTGGCTGATTGTATCAAACAAACTGGGTGAGGTATCAAACTGATAATCAGAGCACCTGCAGTGATTCATCATGACTTCATCCTCAATGCCCATTTGCTTCCTTTAATATGCCCCTTCCACATTTGCCATTTGGACTTTGTTCTGCCAGGCCAATTGCAGCTACAAATGAAAAACAGGGAAGGTGGACCTATACTATAATGGCTGACACCCACAACGTAATGTAAATACAACCAAACCCATTATAATCTGAAGCCTGAGACATACACACCCCTGTGATGTGGAAGAACTTGGTACAGGCCAATCAGCCACTTGCCAGTCCTGCAGGCTGCTAAGTTGCACATTAGATTTCATTATTCATGAAGCTGTCAAAGAAAAGTTATTGCTCAGCCAATGAAAAAACATTCAATCAAGCAAACAAGTAAATGCTTATACAATTAGAAAGACCCTTCTCTGGCCAGGCCATTCCTTGTTCGTGTCGGAGAGACTTGAAGAAGTCAGTGTCCCTCCTGAGGTGACCCACAGAAACACCCTCAGCTCTGCTGCCTAAAAGACATCAAACATTTGGATGGTCTCACAAACAAGGTGTTTATTCATCAGTCACTGAAAGTAAAAATGCCTCCAGGCCTCTTCAGCCCATCTTGGGCGTGGGATTGTGTTGGACTGGGACTGGGTCAGACACACGGCCACAATTTAGGAAGCTCTCCAAGTCAAACTGGTCGAAGATGTACTCCATGAGGTTTCTTTTAAGACAGAGCTCCTCTCCTTTCGCGAAGCTGAAAAAAATCTTTCTGATCTCCTCATGGTTGATGCACAGAGCACCGCCACGCCTCTCGTACTGGGACTTGGCTCTGTTGACATCGCCGATGCAGGTCCAATGTTTATTCTGGTCTTCAGCCACACACCACTT
Source organism: Aulostomus chinensis (assembly GCF_037954235.1). Classification (NCBI taxonomy): domain Eukaryota; kingdom Metazoa; phylum Chordata; class Actinopteri; order Syngnathiformes; family Aulostomidae; genus Aulostomus; species Aulostomus chinensis. Next base: position 259,074 of record NC_141338.1, read on the forward strand.
GGAGTGATCAGACATAGAAGACCAGTCTCCCAGGTCTGTGTGGATGGATTTGATATTGATCACCTTATATTCATCATCATCATCATCCTCCTTTTGCTGAGGATGATGATGATGATGATGATGATGATGATGACGAGGACGAGGACGAGGACGAGGACAATAAGAACGTGCTCGTTTTTGCTGGTTGCCCCATGTCTGGACATGCACGTTACTTCTGACTTCCCTTTGTTTGGAAATGGTAACGTAAAGATCTCCGTCTGTGACAAGAAGAACAACAGTCATACAATAACGATCAAGCCAAGATGTGGAACATCCATTCATCCATCCCTCCATCCATTCATCCATCCCTCATCCATCCATCCCTGGACTGTGGGAGGAAGCTGGAGTACCAGAGAGAACCCAGCAGGAGCAGGGAGAACATGGAGACTCACACAGAAAGACCCCATGCTTCAGCCGGGGCTCCACCCACAACCTTCTTGGTGGGGGGCCACAGTGAGGACCACTGCTCCACCGGGCCGCCCACATGTGGAACAGAAACTCAATGTTTCTCTACAACAGAGAAACACAAAACCAAACAAATTGCTGCTAAAAAATCTGATCCACAATTGTTAGAATGGTTAAATGGGGCCCATGGGCCTGAACGGTACCATATTCTGCTTGACCCACCTTTCACAAATGTGGTGTCACTCGTCAGACTTTGACAAATCAAACTAATCCATAGAAATGCTTTCTTGTCTTTTTGTAGGTGATGTTTGGCCACCTTCCACTTGTGGATCAAGTTACATTCTTTTGAGTACAACAGGACGTGGTCATGTCAGGGACGAGGTGTGTTTGTTGTCCAACAGGAAGTGGTCATCTCCTGGTTCCTCCACCAACAAGGAGAGGTCATCTCCTGGTTCCTCCACCAACAAGGAGAGGTCATCTCCTGGTTCCTCCACCAACAGGAAGTGGTCATCTCCTGGTTCCTCCCAGCAGCCAATAGGATCGCTCCATGTGATTGTGGTGATTGAACCAGTAAATCAGCTCTGGTGAACAAAAGTTGATGATCTTCCAGGTTCAGTTCATCAAGATCATCTTCACTAATGAACCCTCTGATGATGCTGGATGCTATGGTATCAGTGCTAAGCTAACGGTAGCCTGGGGAGGAGCTACACCAGGGTCACATGACTTCAAGAGGGTGAGGGGATGGTGTTCCAGTCTCGAGGTATTTGTTAGGGTCTTCGCCTGAAGCACCTTCAGGCGAAGACCCTATTATGTTTGCTCGGTAGAGAAACACAGAAGGAGCACTAAAAACACACACTTAGGAGTATTGGAGCCCTATTGGGCTGAAATGAGTTTCCTCCTCAGGGAGGCTGGGCTCTCCCTTAGAGACAGGGTGAGAAGCTCAGTCCTTCAGGAGGGACTCAGAGTAGAGCTGCTGCTCCTCCAGGTAGAGGAGTCAGTGGAGGTGGTTCAGGCATCTGGAGAGGACGCCTCCCTCAGGAGGTGTTCCAGGCATGTCTGACCAGGAGGAGGCCTCAGGGCCGGCCCAGGACACACTGGAAAAGCTCAACTCCACCAACCTCCATGATAGCGCAGCCTAACTCTACTTTTCCTGGTGATTTAATTCTTCTTTATTGGGTTCTGTATTTCGCCGTTATGATGGGCTGCTTTTAGGTCTTTATTAAGAGGCTTAACCCACTCAGCTTCATTGAGCCAAACCTTTTTTGCCAATACATCATCAGTGTAAGAATATTTTTGGTACAGAAGTCTCTCATTTTCAGTTTAGTCTGGGTTTTGATGGAACGTCTCCTGGTCACATCAGTACCATGGTTGTTCAGTGAGAGTGTAGCTGGATTCTCAGCACTGTTGCCATCTTCTCCTGTCCAACTTTCACTTGACCCTATGACCTTATGACCTTTTCCATTGGGGTCAAGGACGAGTGGACAGGAGAAGGAGAGAGGAGGGATGTTTACAACATACCCTGTGATTTATAAAAGGAAACTGTTTGTAGGTGAGCGTACATCATCTCACCTTTGGTAGATTGGGATTGACCTTTAGAAAGGCTGCTAAAGGCTTGATGGCCTTTGGACTCCAGATGCTGGAAACTCTGCTGTGGCTGAAGCGAGATCCATTTCACAGCATTCTTCAGCTCTTGATGGAAGTTGTCAGGAATGTCATGATCAAATGGGAATGCTCCAATATACTGCAGATGTTTCCCTGAACACAACATGACACATTTACAGTTAAGTTCAAGAAGAAACATTGTAAATATAAAGACTGTACATTACCAATGGCTTTGAACTGAGCATAGCGAAAGGTCACACATAGAAACATCTGAGCGTTAGCGTTTCCGCTGGTGGGCCAGAAGTGGTTCTGATCTCGTCTGAAGGGGAACTGTGGTGTGCTGTGCAGCAGCCAGACTCCAGTGCTGGTCATGTCCACAAGTAGGACACCTGTGGGACAGACAAAAATTTCACAAGTTATAACTAGGAGGTCAAATCCAGCATCAGACAAACCTCCTGATGCAGATCTGTTACTCTATCAGGATGTCATGTGACGCAGACTTGATACCCCAAACCCAAAAAACTCCATCACAGGGTTCGACATCAAGACTTGTCTTTTCACTTGAAAATACTGTTGGTTTGGTTTGGAGGTTTTCAGTTGCATCAGTGTTCACGTTGTGTCTGTGACATCTCCAGGGTCCAGTTGGCGTGCAGGTCCTGTGTGACCCTGGTGAGCTCCTCCTCTTCCTACCTCTGACCACTGATGTTTACTTTCATTCTGACAACAAGAACAGGAGGCACTCCCCCGGCACCATGACTGACACTCTACTGGACTTCAGTGGCTCATTTACTGTGGTAAACCTGCGTAAACATTTCCCTCCATATATGGTCATGACAATGATATTGTCAAATCTATCTGGTGACCTTTGAACGTGGAAGACATTCAGTGACTCCCCCCACAATTCATGGCTATCCTAAATAAACTCGTGCAAGGAGGCCAGGGGGCTGAGGGTTGACCACACACACTCAACGCCAACTTTGAGATGATTCTCTAGCGACTGTCCATCTTCCTCAGAGCCAGACCAGATTCTCTAGAGAGCTGAGTCCCATGTGAGTTAGCTTAGCTTAATGAAAGGTAGTAGGTGGGAAGTGCTAGCAAGGCTTCATATTCCTAAACCAGGGAACATTTCACTTGTCACCAAACACGATGGTGTGCATCTCTGCTCACCTTTACTGTGGCCAAAGGTTTTCATGACGCTGCATCCTGGTGGTTGGTCACTGTAGCTGATGAAGCCAAAGTTCTGAGACTAGAAGGGGGAGTCAAGGCAGACGAGCCAGTAACACAGCTGGATTGTTTTATACATATAGAAATAGGCAGAAAGATAGATAGAGAGATGTAGATAGATAGAAGAGGTATAGATGATGTAAAGGTAGAGATAGAAATAGTGGTTCAGAAAGATGTTGAGACATAGAGGAATAGATATAAAGATAGAGATATAGAAATATGGATATTGAGGCACATGTGTTTATCACCATGGATCTAATTGGAGTAAAAAGCGGCCGCAGGGTGTTGGCCAAGATGCCATTGGGGTGGTTGATGTCTCTGTAAGGGGAGGGAGGGCGCGTGTTCACCCCAGGAGAATGTGAGGATGTTGTCATGGTGTTCTGCTGTCTCACACCATCTGAGTCGATGTAGAGATACTCCAGTCCTGTTAAACTGTCTTTTTTTGGTGCCTTGTACAAGATGAACCTATCGAGGACACAAGTGCACTTACAGATCAATAAGACATTGACAGCCCCTAGTGGTGCATCCCAGAGCTGAAGCCAGAACACCTGTAACCCATGGCCTCTCAGTGGGAGTTGGAGACCCCAAGTGGTCCTTGAAGGTCACTCGTAGCTTTTGATACCATTGACCACCATATTCTTCTACAGAGACTGGAACCTGTCACTGGTATTAAAGGAACCACACTAAACTGGTTCAGGTCATATTTACTAGGTCATCTCAGGTGGTACTAGTTAATGATGGTTCCTCTGAGACCACTCCAGTCAGTTCTGGTGTTCCACAAGGCTCTGTGCTTGGCCCAGTCCTCTTCACCCTGTACCTGCTTCCTCTAGGTCACATGATCAGGAAACACTCCATTAATGTTCACTGCTGTGCAGACGACACTCAGCTGAACTCATCAATGATCCACATGGAACAAACCAGCTGACTGAACTGGAGGCCTGTCTGAAGGACAGGAAACATGGAGGACCATCATTTCCTTTATTAAACTCTGATAAACTGAAGTTCTTGTGCTGGGCCCAAACACCTGAGGACCACCTGATCTGATGAGACAGGTACCCTGGATGGCACCACCCTGGCCCCCAGCACCACCGTAGGAACCTAGCAGTTCTCTTTGACCAGGACCCTTTAACTCCCACATCTGTCTTCTTTCTGTCTCCCTCCTGTCTTTGTCTCTGTTCCTGTCATCTGTCTCTCTCTCTCTCCTTCTAGCAGGTAAAAGCAGACGTCCGTCCCCATTGAACAGATCAGGCCAGTAAACTCTGGAAGTTGACTTATCACTTCATGTAAATGTTTGAAAAGCCTCTAAACACTAATGCGCTAGAAACAAATATCAAAAAATATATTTGTATGCTGTAAGAAAAAAACAAATGTTTGATATCAAAGACCTTAATTTCCTGGACAGATCAATCGCCACATCAGTCTCTCAGTGATGAATAGAGGGGGAGGAACCGCCAGGGTATGTCGTCAAGGCAGCATTGTTCTGGGATGCATTTGAGGTCGCCATGGGAAATAGGAGCATGAAGAACAAAACACTTCTCACCAGTCCACCTCTCTATCATCCTCGTCCCTGCAGGTCACATCAGCCTCAGAGCTGCAGGACAGCAGGGCAGTGGCCAGAACCAGCCGCCACATGACAACCTGGAACACAGCTGTAGACACATTTGTTTCAATCAGGTTTCGTTCTGTAATCCTTATTTGGCGCAACAACTTAAACTATTAACTAGTTCAGATCTTCTGTAGATATGATGGCGCTGTGGTCACGGCGTACTGATGATCTGATGGCATGAAAACGAGTCCATATTTAGAGGTGTTTGCGCTACTTCAGGATTTCTGTGTCTGCCTGGACAGAACCAGTTCTGGATCCAATCACGTCTCAAACGCTCCAGTCTTCAACGACCCTGCAGAGATATGAAATCCTACCTGAGACTTTCACTTAGTTGTCAACGTTCCTCAGTTCTCCAACTGTGTGACTCTTTCTCAGGACTCTTTGTCTCTCTTTGTACCTCCACCTCTCCTCTAACCCACTAATCAGGAGCCACCAGGCAGCCCAAGATCAGAGTCCGTTTAAAGCAGGAGAGTCACCATGAGTCTGACCTTTGAGCCAAACCAAGCAAACAAACTGTGCAGTCAGAGCAAACTGACCTCCTGGTGCATGCTGGGTAGCATCATGTGAAGCATCCCAGGGGAACAGATATCATCACTGCTCAAAAAGCTTCCTGTTGGAAAGGACCCTGCAGAATGTGACACCTCTGAGTCACACCTTCATCATGGTCTGGTCACCTGCTGGTTCCTGAAGGCTCCAAAAGACAAATGGGAGGTGGAGCCTCCAGTTATCAGGCTCCTCCCCTGTGGAAACTCAGCAGCAACATGGCTGTCCATCAGTGTCAGATTTGTGCCCCATGAACACGTTTGTGACCGTGATGAAGATGTGACTCAGAGGTGTCACATTCTGCAGGGCCCTTTCCAACAGGAAGCTTGTTGAGCAGTGATGTCATGTTCTTCAGCGGCATCTTATGTTTATGTTCCATTTCTCAGTGAATCTTCATACAGAACGTTTGTGTTTCAGCATGAAATTCACTGAAAGCCATCTGTGACCTTTACAAACTGCAGTCGGTGCCTGATGAGAGCTGGGATGCTTCACATGATGCTACCCAGCATGCACCAGGAGGTCAGTTTGCTCTGACTGCACAGTTTGTTTGCTTGGTTTGGCTCAAAGGTCAGACTCATGGTGACTCTCCTGCTTTAAACGGACTCTGATCTTGGGCTGCCTGGTGGCTCCTGATTAGTGGGTTAGAGGAGAGGTGGAGGTACAAAGAGAGACAAAGAGTCCTGAGAAAGAGTCACACAGTTGGAGAACTGAGGAACGTTGACAACTAAGTGAAAGTCTCAGGTGGGATTTCATATCTCTGCAGGGTCGTTGAAGACTGGAGCGTTTGAGACGTGATTGGATCCAGAACTGGTTCTGTCCAGGCAGACACAGAGTTACCAGAGCTGCGAAACAATGAAAGAACCTTTGAAGGTGATTTTTTTGAGTCTTGATGCTGTGACTTTCCATTCTCCTTTAGAACACAGTGGAACGCTGAATCATCTTGTCAGCAGTCAGGACGAGTCGCCTTCGCTGAACACCTGATTTGTTTGAGTGCATGTTGATGGTTTGGTTAGGTTGCTGCAGGTGAGTTTCAGGACGCCATGTGGCGGTTGGTCCTGGTCGCCGCTCTGATCTCCTGCAGCTCGGAGGGCCAAGTGACCTGCAGGGACGAGAACAACGGCGAGCAAGACTGGTGAGGCCACCTTCTAGTTGGTAGTTCACGCCCACATTTCACCCGAATGGCAATGGAGGCTGGGTTTACATCTGTGAGATGTTGCACTTGACTCTGATGTTTCATATTTGACAATAAAAATCAGGTTCATATTCAATTCAAAATTTAATTCAGACACATAGAAAGAAAGTACGGAAAAAGACATGAAGACGAATGAGATAAAAACTGCCATTCCATTTTCAAACTGTGTTTCTGAAGTCTCGACATGCGGCGTACACAGCTCTTTCTGGGATTGGTCAGCGTTTCTCAGGTGCTGGGTTTAGACTCGTCCAGGCAACACATAGCAAGACTGCGTGTCTTCAAAGAGAGGCGTCTGACGGGCACCAATAAAGCACGACAATACGGCACAGTTGTGAGGCAAGTGATCAATAATCTAGCAGTAGGAGGGCCACATTCTCCCCTACACCAAACTATCACGACTAGGGACCCCTGTGCCCTGCACACACCTCCAGGGACCGGAACACAGCTCCATCAGAGTCTGGACCCAGGTGAGTCAGTGGAAGTCACCTGACAACTGACACGAGTACATGATCATAGTCACGGAACAGCAGGTTCACAAAGAACGACATGGGAACCAAACATAACCATGACAACTGCTCCCTGCTCTGCTTCTGTTTCTCTCCCCCATGCGTGATTTCAATCACAAAAGAAAAGAAACAAAAACAACATCAGCATGTTCGACAGAGGACGCAAGTATTAATGTATACTACAACTACTTGTACTAGTACTACCGCGACGACTATATACTCGTTCTGGCTTTCTCATCAGGTTTATCTTATACAAGGAACCAAAGACGAGCACGTCCACGGGTTTGGAGTATCTCTACATTGACTCGCAGGGAGTGAGGGAGAGGACAGCCCGGGGGGGGGGCGGTGGCCCCCAATGTGCCATATAAGCCCATCGACCATCGTAGCGGCGTCCTGGCCAACACGCTGACACCGCTCTTCACTCCCACCAGAGTCATGGTGAGTCCAGCCTCCGAGCACGTCCGGGATCAGCTGCAGCAGGAACGAGTGAACGAGTGAACGAATGAACGAGTGAACGAGTGAACCCTCTCTCATCAATCAGCCGCCAAACTTCGGATTCATCAGCTACAGCGACCAACCGCCAGGATGTAGATCGTGTGCACAGTTTGGGCACAGTAAAGGTACGAGAGCAACGCTCATTTTTAGGTCCTTCTTTGTTCACCTCTTGAAACATTTGACCGGATCATTTCATTATTTATTCCCACATAAATTGTCTGCAATGACGCCAAAGCGCCTGCTGGCCGCTCTGGTGAGTCGCAGCAGCAACTGTCACTCAAGTTTAGCACGTTGGCTTCGAGGCAAGTAGAAGTTTGCTGACTTGGCAGCTTCAGCCGCAGTAACAACGGCCACTGAACATGTGTGACAGGAATCCTAATGTCCGAACAGAAGCAGCTGATTGGTCCTGGCTGCGGTCAACCCTCCCCTCTCAGAAAAGTCAAATGGTAACGACTCTGCAGGTGCCGTGTTTGACTGATGTCACTGTTGTGGTCCTCAGGTGTTGTGATGGTAGAGAAAGATGCCAGTGGAGTCTGGCTCCTTCACAGCACACCACAGTTCCCTTTTGCCAGAGCCCCGGATCATTTCTGGCCACAAACTGGAACCAAAGAAGCTCAGATTTTCATCTGTGTCACATTCAGTTACGACAAGTTCAGACAGATCGGTGCACACCTGCAGTACATCGGAGCAGGCCCCTTTCAATACGACATTCCTGCAGACTTTCACGAAGAGCTCAGAAACGCCGTCAACTTGGTCCAAGCGGAGCCGCTGGATGAGTTTGTGGAGCTGCACTCCAAGGGCGGCGTGACATTTCGGAGCATTGCGAAACCACTGGGTTACGTGGCTGAAGGTGAGAATGTTTGTTGACGGGTGTTGAACTGAATCGAAGTAGTTCGTGCCACTCATCGCGTTTCGTAACAGCACCTTTCCTCCAGAGGTGAGCGAGTCAGCGTGGTGGGAGGAGTCACAAGCTGCCTCAGCAGCACCTTGGAATATTTCCCTTTTCCTCCAAATATTTGATTTATTTGCTAATTTAACTGGTAATTTTCTTTTAATTTATTCATAACTTGTTGCTGCTTTCTATGTATCATCTCGCTTACTAACTAAATTAACCCTAACTAGCTAAATAACTAACTAAATGAACACTAACTAACTAACTAAGTAACTAACTAACTTACCCTAAATAACAGGTCGTCTGGTCTGCTGGAGGGAAAGGACGATTAGCTGATGAGAATAAAAAAAGTGAAAGAATTGGCAACAACAACTACATAAATAGAAAATAGGATTTTTTCTGATGTTAACAAAGAAACATTAAAACACATCCTCAAACGTGAAAGGTTTACCAGGAGAGACAATGGAAATTATAACTGGATATAAGGTGATAGCTAGTGCTGCTGCCCCCTGCTGGCTGGGAGGGCTGCGACGTCCCGCCCTCAGTATCATGGCCACTGCTCTTGTTCCTTCAGACGGCGACTTGTACGTCACCCTCTCGGAGAGAATCGCGGGCGACGTGTGGGCTCAGACGTGGGGCTGCCAGGCCCTCCCGTCCAAGTCTTTCTGTGAGATAAACAGACACAAAGTGGAGAACGTCCAGAGCGTGAGGGCGGCTCGGGGGGGCTGGAAGTCCACCATCGACCACTCCAAGTGGTGCGTGACGGCGGACGCCAACAAGCACTGGACCTGCATCGCCGACGTGAACAGAGCCAACACGCAGTTCGGCCGCCGCGGCGGCGCGCTGTGCATCGAGGATGCGAAGACGCACGAAATCTTCCACGGGTTTGTCGGGAACATCGAGAAATGTGACAGAGGGGACGTGAACGAGGCGCCGGACACCAGCGAGTGCGCGCCGGACTCCGACTGGGAGGACGGGCAGTGAGAGGCTCACAAACCTGGAACAGGGTTTCTTCTCCCAGTCGTTTTCCCCCTCATTTTCTAATTACATTTAGGAACATTGCTTTTTATTCTATTTACAATTTTTCTTAATGTCAGATAAACCTTTTCCCACCAACGAGGAGATGAATATAATTTTGTTACATTCCATTTTCAAAATGCATTGTTGTACTTGTAGCCGATTCTATCGAGGGTTATATCGATGAAAATAAAAGAATGGGCTGGAACTTTGTCAAGACTTTATATTTGTTTCAAATTTTCTTTTTTTTTAATATATTTTTGGTTCATTAAATGTTTTTTGTTTTTGCCAAATGATCAAGAAATCACCTGAGTCTGTTCTTGAAGGAGCGAAAAAGAGAAAGAAGCGTGCAGTTCCCCACCAGAGACTAGAACTGAAGAACCCTTATGATGAGAGAACCAGAACCAGCCCAGAGGTATACCAGACAGAACTGAAGAGGAACCAGGACCTGTAAGTCTGGGAACCTTCACTGAGATCTTGAAGGAGAAGTCAACTACAACTCCCAAGATGCATTAGTGTATGCAATTACCCAAAGGTAGTCACAAAGCTCCCATGCTAACAGTAAACTGAAGCTGGTGGCGAGCTGAACCCAGAGCTGGACCGGAACCAGCTGGATCACCTAAGGGCTGCACCAGGAGGTGAGGTGAGTGGTGAGCCAGGTGTGGAGACCAGAGCCGGGGTTCTCAGCGTCATGAAGGCGTCTCTCTTCTGACCTGGCTGGATCACCATGGTAACTGATGTGGTGAACCTCACCTGGTCCGGAGCAGGTGAGGGTCAGAGTTTCTGCTTCAATCGGCTATAAAAGCGCTGCCCTTTCACCCACCACCTCTTCTGAAAACGGCACCACCATCTTTGAACGATCCGGTGGACCTCGGCGCCATCACTGAGCGAGGTTCTCTTCAGAGGGAGAGAGCGTTCAGAGACCGGAGTGATCCGCTACCTCTCCTGACGTCACTCCTATCAACGCTCCAGGCCCCCAGCTGAGGGAAGCCCTCATTATTCCAGCCTGCTGGAGCAGCCGTGTGTGAGGAACGCCACTAAAAGGAGCCTCGCGCTCACAGCAGCACAACTGTGTGTACGGAACCTGCATGCATTCAGCTGGGATGCAGTAAACCTGAGCAAGAATACTGCACGCTGCTACTGGCCAAGTTGTACTCACTCTCACTGAGTACTGAGCGTGTTCGTAGTCCCAGTGGCCCCCATGGCTACAACAGAGGCCTTCTGGGAAGCCTCAGGCTACATTTCTAGGTCCCTATATTAAGTCACATGACGCATTACACGCCCCTTTTTATGGGGATACCACAGAGCCTGAAGCAGAAGCCTTGATTGACAGAGAGAGATCCCACCCACCGTCCTGATACCAGCGAGCTCTGATTGAGAGTTCAGGGTTTGAGGAGCCGCTCATTGAAGGACAGCCTGGCTAGGAGGAACCTGCTTCCTGGTTCTCCTCTGGACTTCAGTCAGGTACCAGGTACCATCAGGGTCACCTGCGCCTCTAACAGATCACTCGACCAGACTCACCTTCACATCCTCAAACACACGTTTTAAAAAGGTCATCGGAAGTTTCATTCAAATTTACTTAAAAATGAACCCAAGAAATGATTGATGAGGTGAATGTTGTATTCACAGATGATCGCATTGGAACGTACAGAGAAAAATGGGAGTATTTTGAATAAAAAGTGTGCTGTGTTTGGACGAGGGAAGCAACAAGAAGAGGAAGTAGGAAGAAGGAGCTGGAAATCACGGAGGAAACCAACGACCTTGAAAGCCTCTTTAAAGGAGGCTGGCAGACGGAACCTGGCGCTCCTGCAGTCGTCTTTAGGTGAGGTTTACCTTTGGAAAGCCAGAGGCGCACAGGTGGGGACGGCTCGTCTTAGGCCTGTCACGCAGCTCAGTTCTGACCACGGAACGCAGATTTACTCTGGCGTTACTCCAATGACGTCAGATCCACCGTCGGCTATTGAAAGGAGGCTCGTTGATGACGATGCCGGGCCCTCGCCTTACCTGAGCGTGATCGTCTCATCGATGAAGAGTTTGATTTGTTCTCAGATGTCTTTAAAGCATCGATCCTGTGGAACACATTCATATTTGGTAGCCTGGAACTGTTTGGATGCGGTGGTGACGTCACTGACGTGGTCAAACGTGTTTACAGAGACACAAACAGCAGCGTCATGCCAGCACAGGGACTCAGACACTGGAGAGAGTCCTGCTCTGCTCTGGGGCCCCTCACCCTGCCTCCTAGACCCCAACCCAGCTACGCTGCTTCAAGACCCTCGATTACTGTCAGATTCAGAACAGAATTTAAAATTCTTCTTCTACCATCAAAGTCCTCAACAGTCAGGCTCCCTCATCCCTGCCAGAGCTCCTAGTCCCCTATGATCCAGCTAGAACCCTTCACTCCCAGGATGCAGGGTTCCTGCTGGTTCCTAGAGTTCTAACAGTAGAATGGAGCCAGAGCCTTCAGCTGTCAGGCTCCCCTCCTGTGGAACCGTCTCCCAGTTTCAGTCCAGGACCCAGACCCCCTCTCTAGGTTTAACAGCAGACTTAAGACCTCCTTGTTGATCAGGCTTATAGTCAGGACTGCTTAGGCTGGCCCTTAGATCTGCTGCTCTAGGCTCAGACTGCTGGGATCTCCCATGATGCACTGGGCTTCTCTCTCCTCCTCCTGTCCTCAGACGTGTTACTAACTCCTCCTCTTCTCCCCTCATCCCAGATCCTGGTGCTGCTGGAGGAGGCTCCAGACCTGAAGAGGCTCCAGCTGCCACCTGTAGCTCCACCTGCTCACGTCCCCGTCTGTCCATCAGTCTCTCCTCCTTTCTCTCTTTATCTCTGTCCCTCTCTCTCCTTCTGTCTCTGTCTTCCTCCATTCTCTCTTTGTCTCTGTCCATCAGTCTCTCCTCCTTTCTCTCTTTATCTCTGTCCCTCTCTCTCCTTCTGTCTCTCTCCATTCTCTGTCTTTGTCTCTGTCCATCAGTCTCTCCTCCTTTCTCTCTCTCTTTATCTCTGTCCCTCTCTCTCCTTCTGTCTCTCTGTCTTCCTCCATTCTCTGTCTTTGTCTCTGTCCATCAGTCTCTCCTCCTTTCTCTCCCTCTTTATCTCTGTCCCTCTCTCTCCTTCTGTCTCTCTGTCTTCCTCCATTCTCTGTCTTTGTCTCTGTCCATCAGTCTCTCCTCCTTTCTCTCCCTCTTTATCTCTGTCCCTCTCTCTCCTTCTGTCTCTCTGTCTTCCTCCATTCTCTGTCTTTGTCTCTGTCCATCAGTCTCTCCTCCTTTCTCTCCCTCTTTATCTCTGTCCCTCTCTCTCCTTCTGTCTCTCTGTCCTCCTCCATTCTCTGTCTTTGTCTCTGTCCTGCTCTCCTGCTCTCTCTCCGTCCCCACTGATCCTGGATCTGCTCCACCTTCCTGCTGGTAAAGGAAGGTTCTGGTAGCTGCTGTTGCAGGATGTGCTGCTGATGGAGAATTGTTGGGTGGAGGTTCATTGAAGGAGGGAGGTGCTGGACCTGCTCTACTTGGACAGAGTCAGGACAGAACTTTGGTTGGGGTTTGGTGCCACACAAACAAACCTGACTGGACTTTGATGCCCCCAGGGTTCTCAGGAGGTGAAGGCGTGAAACAGGGACCCTCCTCTCCCGTCACTCTGACAAATGTCAATAATTCTATAAGAAATACTGAACTTTAAAAACTGAGAGTGCGAGGCAAACAGACGGTGGTTCACCAACTGGCTGCTGACACAGCAATTTTCTTGAAAAAGAGCGACCAAATCTCTGAAGTAATCGACACAATCGATCGTTCTTCTCAGGCTTGAAACTGAACCTTGAATGTGGTTCATTCCCGACCCCTGGTTCTGTGCTAACAGCTCATGAAGTCCAGCGACGCCGTGGGACACTCAGGCATCAAATTAGCTGCTAGACAAATAAAGGTTTTGAAACCACAGAACATTCATTCGCTCTGGGGCTCTGGAAGATCTGGACCAGCGGAGGGTTCCTGAGACCCCAGACTTCTGGAAGTTAACAGAGAACATGTTTGATATGGTAGAACGTTGAAGGAACACGCCAGGATCCTGCTGCCAGCACAGTCCTCATCCATGGAACCAGGCTCATGAGGACCAGACCCAACGTCTTTGTATCATATAGAACCCTGCAGGTCAGTAGAGGAACGGAACCTGAACCCCCCCAGCTCTCCCTCCACCCCCCAGCTCTCTACTCCCACCAACTCTCCACCCCTCAGCTCTCCACCCCACCAACTCTCCACCCCCCAGCTCTCCACCCCACCAACTCTCCACCCCCCAGCTCTCTACTCCCCCCAACTCTCCACCCCTCAGCTCTCCACCCCACCAACTCTCCACCCCCCAGCTCTCCACCCCACCAACTCTCCACCCCCCAGCTCTCCACCCCACCAACTCTCCACCCCCCAGCTCTCCACCTCACCAACTCTCCACCCCTCAGCTCTCCACCCCCCAGCTCTCCACTCCACCAACTCTCCACCCCACCAACTCTCCACCCCCAGCTCTCTACTCCCCCCAACTCTCCACTCCACCAACTCTCCACCCCTCAGCTCTCCACCCCCCAGCTCTCCACTCCACCAACTCTCCACCCCACCAACTCTCCACCCCCCAGCTCTCTACTCCCCCCAACTCTCCGCCCCCCTCTTGTGTTTTACTAACCTTATTTTGTAAATCTATGAGAACTGAATTGAAAAGTTTGGTTCTGAACTCCAACTTCCTGTGTTCACACCAATGAGCTCGTGCGCCTCCTCAAACCCGACAAACGACGATTGTCTGCGTCAGAGGCCCCGCCCCACTCTGATTTACACGCCCACTTCCTGCATCGTTACCATGGCCACTGATCACAACTCCGGGTTTGTGTCAGTGATGTTTGGACCAGTGGAACCGGGAGGAACCGGTCCGTCCAGGACCAGCGAGCCGGTGAGACGATCAGATCCCTGGATCTTCTACGTCACTTCCGTCGCTGTATGTCAATGTGTTCGAGCTAATCGATAATCATCGGAAGGGTTTTTAGTCGCAGATCAGAACCTCGCTCATCTTCCAGTAGAGAACCTCTGAGTTCCCGCGGCTCGGACGGCAGAACCCGGCAGGTCCCCGGATGTACAAAGCTGTTCTTTCTAATATCTACGAGTGACATCACCAAACCGCTCCGACTCCTCCCACTCCCCCGTCAACCGAGGAGATCATGACGTGATCGACCAGTCAGATTTCTGCTTAGGGTTCCGGTCGGTCAGTAAATTCTGGCCGACCGGAACCGACAGACTCACGGTCCCGGTCTTCGATCACGTATTCGAACTGCTTCTGTGTCCGGTAGGGAGCCACGGTGCCGCTGTCCTGGCTCGTGGAGCAACGGAACCTGGGGGGACCTAAGCGGGTCCTGGAGTCCAGCAGGGACCCACAGACCACCGGGACCTGGAGGCTGAAGGCGGAAACCGGCATGATCCCGCACGCGCTGGCGTTGGAGGAGAGGCGCGTGAGGTGAGCCCGCACGTGTTCACCTTAACTCGCGCGTTACCTTTCTTCTTGTTCACCTGCCGCTCTCTTCAGGCTCCGCCTCTTGTTGCGGGAGGAGGAGCAGCAGCTTCTGCGGGAAACGGCGGAGGCGGCGACGGCGGAGGGGCCGGAGGGCGTCCGGGCACGCGCTGCGGCCCTGAGGGCGCGGCGGGAAGCGGAACGGCGGCGGCTGGTAACTGAGAAGATGGAGCAGCTGCAGATGGAGCGCTGCGAGCAGCTGCGCGGCGCGGCGCGCAGGCGCGGCGAGCGGCAGGTGTACGCCGAGCGAGCGGCGCAGCTGAGGAGTCGTGAGGAGCAGCGGGAGCGGCAGCAGCGGGAAGACGCGCTCTTCCATGAACTGTGGGCAGCGGACTGCCACGCGAAGGAGGAGCGCGAGAGGCAGCAGGCGCGACAGCGGCGGCAGAACGCGGTGGAGCAGAGCGACGCGCTGAGGAGGCAGGTGGAGGCGTCGGAGGAGCGGCGGAGGCGCGACCGTGTCCAGCGGGACCTGGAGGCAGAGCTCCAGGTCAGGGCCCGCTCCTGCTGCATCCGCGCAGTTGTCATAGCAGCAAACATTTAGTCTCAGTGTGACGTCATGATCTGACCCAACAGGAAGTTTATGTAAGTGTGAAGTTCCGAGAACTAAGTGGCAGGTTTTGTGCGCGCGTGTGTGCAGCGGCAGCAGCGGGAGGAGGAGCGGCTGCAGGAACAGCAGCAGCAGCATCAGAAGTTGGAGGCTGAGCGGGCAAGATGGCGGCAGCTGGACAACAGTTTGTGTGTGAAGATGAAGAGTTTGGTGAGGGAGCAGCAGGAGGTGCTGCAGCTGGACAGGAGCATCGTGCAGCTGCGCCTCCAGGACGCAGATCAGCGGCAGGAAGCAGCACAGAAGAAGGTGAATCATGTCACACGTTCAGGGTTGGGACATGTTTGTGAACTTGCCACAACTGATGGCGTGCAGCGTGTGTGATTCAGGCAGCCCTGCGGGCAGAGCAGCAGGTGTATCTTCAGCATCTGTGGGAGGAGCAACAGAGGCTGAAGAGTGAGGAGGAGGAGACGGAGCAGCTGATGGAGGAAACACTGAGGGAGACTTGGGACCGACACCACCAGCAGAACCAGCTGCAACAGGATGCCCGCAACCGCCTGATGAACGACGTGATGGAGGCGCGGCGCCTGCAGATGGCACACAAATGTAAGACAACAACCATCCAAAATGGCCACAAAACATGTAGGAAGTGGTACAGCCCATTCATTCAGAACATGTCATAAGCCACGCCCACTGGAGGTTGACAGCCAGCTGCAGAAATGCAACATTCAACTATCTGACCGCTGGACGAATGTAGGCGGAGCAAAAATAAAAAAAAAAATCACTTCAACAGCAAACCCAGGTGAAAATGGGTGTGGCTGGTGTGTGTGTGTGTGTGCGTGCGTGCGTGCGTGCAGTGCATCTGATCATGCAGAAACAAGCGGAAGCGGCCCGTGAAAGGGAGGAGGTGAATGCTGCTGTGAAGGAGATGAAGGCGGCAGAGCAGGAAGCGAGGAGACGGTGGGTGTCAGGTGTGATGGGCCGCGCTGCGATCCACCGACGTAGGAGATCCCCTTGAGATCCAGTCTCACACAAACAGAACCACATTTGATTTAGACTGATCTGTTTGTGCTGACTCTGACAGGAAGAAGGAGGCGTGTGCGGCCTACCGGGCGGACCTGCAGGCGCAGCTGGAGCAGCAGCAGCAGTGGAGGCAGGAACAGGAAGCTGAGGTGGCACGGGAGGCTCAGCAGCATCTGATCCAGGATCAGCTGCTCCAGCAGAAGAGGGACAAGCTGCTGGCCAGAATACAGACCAACTCTCAGGCAGCCCAACCTGGTGCAAGTTAGCTGGTAACCCTGACAAGGCTGGTTAGTCAGTGGTGACGATTGGCTCATCAATAAAAGCACCACTTCTGTCTCAAGTTCCTCTCCTGTCTTTGCTGTGAAGAACCGTGATGCAAGGGGTCTGGATCCGGGGGGATGTGGATCCGGGGGGATGTGGATCTGAGGGGGTGTGGATCCGGGGGGATGTGGATCTGAGGGGGTGTGGATCCGGGGGGATGTGGATCTGAGGGGGTGTGGATCCGGGGGTTATGTGGATCTGAGGGGGTGTGGATCCGGGGGGATGTGGATCTGAGGGGGTGTGGATCCGGGGGGATGTGGGTCCAAAGGGGGGGTAACATGCAGCAGCACTTTTCACCAGGAAGTGAGGCGATGCCCCACAGGAAGTCTGTGTGAAGTGTGTCACCTGGAGGCACAACACAGCTGCTGAGCTTCAACCTGCTGGCGGTGTGTCACTGCTCACACCTGTCAGTCTTCATCATGGCTGCTGTGGGCGGGCTGGCATCTTGTCACACTTAACAGGTAAGCAGCTCATACCTGCAGAGGGCGTGGCCTGGGAGTGGACTCTCAGCCCTGCTCCGACAGGTCTGGAGATCACCGGCGGCTCGCTGTCATCTGCCACGTCCTCTGACTGTCTGCTGGTGGAGAGAAGATGGCCGGTGATTACTACCCCTACTCCAAGGTAAGACTGCACACCTGCTGCTGGTGTCAAGGTGGACTGGTGACCTGAGGGTTGATAGTCAGGTTACACACACACACACACACACACACACACACACACACACACACACACACACACACACACACCATTAGTCCCCATTACTCAACCAGATCTGATCACAGGCTGCTGAGCTGAAACCTTTAACATCAATACAGGTGAAGGGGCGGAGCCTCCTGCCCAAAACTATATTGTTATTTTTTTGAAGGAGAAGAGAAGAGGTTGTTGTCACGTAAACATAGTAGGTGAAATTTGTCTCCTGCATTTAACCTCCCCTGAACTCAGCAGTGAGCAGCAGGCCCAGGTGTGCTGCCAGGCCCAGGTGTGCTGCCAGCACCCTGCTCAGGAGAGCTTCCTGTGAGTCAAACGTCTGATCGCTCCTCCAGCAGCACCTGGGTAATAACAAGGGCCTTCCTCGTTGTCCCAGTGCTGCTGGAGGAGCGATCAGTCCTGACTACCACCTTCATCCCGCGGCAGCCTACACCGACGTCCTGGTCCCCCACGATGACGACGATCCTCAGACAGATCAGACCTACAAGAGCAAACTAATCACGTGACTAGCTGGACATCACGAGGACGAATGAGACAATAATTTGGACGGATTAAATGTTCCTGCTGATAATAATACACACGAAGAAGAAAATCTAAACCACGATCATCATTTGACCCTCAGGTCTGCCCACAACACACGCGCACACAAATGTGTGTGCGTGTGTGTTTGTGTGTGTGTGTGAGAGAGAGAGAGAGAGAGAGACCCAGGAAGAGTCAGATGGTGGATCAGACCGGAAACGACCGAACGGAGCCGATTCATGTCTTCGGGCTTTGTTTGTTTAACTTTCCCGGCGGGTCATTACCGGACCGAACACCTGATGGGAGCTAGCTAGCCAGCTAGCCGCTCGGTTACGACGCTCGCAGTGAGTAAAGCGACCGGAGCCCGCGGGACACCTGCGCCGCACCTGCTGACATGCCGGCCGAGAGTCACCTGCTTTAGCTGAGGAAACTTCCGGGTTACACGAGCAAAACCTGCCGTTGGGACGATGTCTGTGAACGAGTTGTACACAAAGGTGAGTTAGGCCTGGTTTGACCCGTGAAACCGAACCGCCGCTGATCACCTGTTGATCAGACGGAGCTCGTGAAGCCGCCTGGTCATCAGATCACACCTGAACCAAGCTTCCTCTTATTACCGTCAAACTTCCAGAAGCGTCTCACCTGTTTCGCGACTTCAGGCTGCTTGTTTCCAGTGAAGAAAAGTTAAAATCTGAAGAATACGGACGGTTGACGGCAGTCATAGTTACGCCGAATGTGGCAGAGCAGGGCGCAGACCTCACCTGCCAGGTGGCCCGCCGGCCCGCGGGTCCTTGGTCCACTCTCAGGTACATCCGCGGATTCCTGCACGGAGTACGGCTAAGCTGTCGCTCACCGGATGGAAGCTGTTGCTCTCCGACTTATTTGTTCGAACGGTGCAGAGATTGTAGTTGTTTACCAAGTCGTTCCCTCCTTTGGGTTAGTTAGTTAATGAGTGAGTGAGTTAGTTAGTTAGTTAGTTAGTTAGTTAGTTAGTTAGTTAGTGCAGCCTTGATTTTTATTGTTGTCACAGTAGAAAACTCCAGAAGAAGCAGGCTGAAGAACCCCATGAGTTTAAGCAGCCCTGGTGTTGATGTGGCACAGATGATGTCACTGTGATGTCACCAGGGTCACCAACCTACCACGACACCCTCAGATCTCTACTTTGTTTTTTCACAGTTCATTTTGATGCAGAAGAAGAAGAAAGCGCCCTCAGGACCCAATCGCTCTCTACGCCATCAGTCAACGTTTGAGTTGTTTGTTAACTCGTGGTTGCATCTTCTTCATTCGGACACTCGTACCCCGCCAAGTTGGTATGATGTCATCAGATTGAGATCAACTCCAAGATCTAATTGATTGCTCTTCAGGTCTCCTGCAAACAGACAAACCAACGCTGGTGATCACATGACCTCTGATGTCATGAAAGAGCCCTGAGCTCCACAGCTGTTAGATCAGCTGGGTGGGAGGTTGAATTGATTGATGGAGAGAAAATTTGCTAACTTAACGAGGTGCGCCTCCACTCGGATGAGGGTTATTGTTTCTGGGACTAATGGACCCTCCCAGCTGTCTGGCAGGCGCTGTCCTAATCTGCAGGAGGGGTCTGAGGTGGTGGGCTGCAGCTCAGACCCCTCCTCCTCCTGGCGTCGACTTTGTTAATCAGAGCCACTTGCAGCCGGATTAATCCGGATCGTCCATCTGCTCTCTGCTCCACCAGTCCAGTCGCTGACCTCGGGGGTCTGGGAGACTCCTCGGGATCCATCGGTATCAAAACTCCTCTTCCTGCCCATCCGCAGGATTATTGGAAAGGTTTTTGGATGATCCGGGTCATTGTTGGGATGGCACCAGAGCCGTAGAACGCCATAGACCTGACGTTGCTTTTCTCTGGAACTGAACCAACCGATGGTGCTGAAGACTTTGACAGACCTGAATCAGGAAATGTTTGATCAAGAATTTCTCTCTCATGATGAAAACAAAGTATCTGCTGGCGGCTACAGCATGCAGGGCTGTAGCAGGGCACAGCTGGGGCACAGCTGGGGCACAGCCACCTTAGAAAGGCTCCTGCAGGTACGCGTGTCTGGGCTCAAGGTGCTAGTTGGTGACTTTCTCCAGCACGCCACCTCCCCTTTATTGCAACAGGCTCAAACCTCCACAAACGCCACATTTAGCATCCTGTCGTTTGACTCTTAACCGGCTGTTTTCTACTGTGAGGCTCAGACAGCGAAGCAGGAGACACAGCGCCACCTGCTGTTCATCTCCGGATATTCTCAGTGATGACTGTTTTACCTGACATCCTGTTCTTTCAGTTCACACGGGTTTGGATCCCGGACGCCACTGATGTCTGGAAGGCTGCTGAGATCACCAGAGACTACAGGGAAGGAGAGGCGGTCCTGCACCTGCGACTGGAGGATGACTCGGTTAGTGTCCACGGTCCTGGCAGGATGAGAAGACGGTTCTGGACTTGTGTTTGCATGACTGTTACGTGATTCTGGAGAGGCTTTGATTCAGGCGTGTTACTGGCATGATTGCTGCGTGCTCCTGCAGTGATCCGGTGGGAGCCTGGTGGGGTCCACGTGCCTCCCAGGGTCACGTCATTGGAGGCGAGGGACGCCACCTGTTTTCAAGTTGCTTTTCTTTTCGTGGAGTTCCCTCACACCTCTGCTGAAGCACCTCACTCCCATGACCCGATGATGCGTAGCTCATCGTGTGTCGATCCAACAATCAGCCGTGTCATAATGAGACGAGCGCTGTTCTTCCTGTGGTCAAATCAACAAGGTCACTTCTCCATTTTGAGATATGCAAAACATGCATTCAGCACCAGACACCACAAACAGAACCATGAGAGGAACTGAAAATCATTACCTGATTAAGTTGGTTTTATTCTCATCAACTCATGATCTGAGAACCCTTATGAACTTATAGGGTCAAAAGAAAAGATCTATAAGATAAAAATGTATGTAACACCTTGTGGAAATAAATACACTTTCAGTTCAATTTTAAAGGCATTCTTACCCGTTTCATTAACCAAAAATCTTGGCAAAGAGTTCCATGCGGCCATGGCTCTGTCGTGCAGCGTTCTCTGTCCGGCTCCTGTTCTAGAAGCAGGCAGGAGAACCCTCCTTTCTGATGCCTGACGTGTAAAGTATTCGTGTCCATCCAGAGAAAACTTCAAATTCTTAAACTAACAGGACTCTTTGTTGTCATGATATTTCTTACAAAACTGACAAGACAATAGTGTAACCTACTTTTAACTGGTAGTGATGCGTATCATGACGGAGTGCGTGTCTTGTTGATGTTGGCTGTGTCCTGACTTCCTGTCTCAGACTCTGGAGTATCCTGTCGGTCCGAAGAGTAACCCCCTCCCCTTCCTACGGAACCCCGACATCCTGGTTGGCGAGAATGACCTGACGGCCCTCAGCTACCTGCATGAGCCTGCAGTCCTGCACAACCTGCGAGTGCGGTTCTTGGAGTCCAACCACATCTACACCTACTGCGGTCAGTCTGCTACTTCCTGTCAGACGTCTGATTCGTGATTTGCTTTGATCACAATTGTATTGCTGAGTGATGACTGGCGTGACGTCCAGCTCCTGCACCTCTGAGGTTTGAGGGAAGTTTAAGCGGGAAATGTGAATCGCGCTGTGTGACTCTGCAGGGATTGTCCTGGTGGCCATCAACCCCTACGAGCAGCTGCCGATTTATGGCGAGGAAGTCATCAATGCCTATAGCGGTCAGAACATGGGTGACATGGACCCGCACATCTTTGCTGTGGCCGAGGAAGCGTACAAACAAATGGCCAGGTCAGACCGCTCCTGTGGTAGCTTCATCGTGTCTGAGGGGTTCTCCTCCCTCCTCCTTTACGTTCAGATCAAAAGGGGAAGGTTCCATATGGAAAGATTACACGCTGGACGGGAATAGACGCAGGGGTTTGGGATCTGTGGGCATTTCCACAACTTTTAGGTGACGATGTGTCCAACTTCCTGTACTAGGTTGTGATGATGTCTTTATTCATGGCGATGTGAGCTGACGGTCTCTAGTCCAGCCAACAGAAGTGAATGTTTGCAGTTGTCAGGCGTTTGGATCTCAAGTGTTTTATGTCCTGTGGATCCGTCTAATTCCCGGAGCAGCGTCTGTCCACCAGCGCCTCAAAGAGGACTCGTTGACCTTTTTTTCAGAGACGAGAGGAATCAGTCCATCATAGTGAGCGGCGAATCAGGAGCTGGGAAGACCGTCTCTGCAAAGTACGCCATGCGCTTCTTTGCCACAGTGGGCGGGTCAGCCAACGACGCCAACGTGGAGGAGAAAGTTCTGGCCTCCAGTCCCATCATGGAGGTGAGTGACTTCCTTTGATCGTGCCATTGAGAGGGACACATTTGTAAATGGAGACCCCCCCCCCCCCCCCAGGCCATTGGAAATGCAAAAACCACTCGAAATGACAACAGCAGTCGCTTCGGCAAGTACATCCAGATCGGATTCAGCCGGCATTACCACATCATTGGAGCCAACATGCGCACGTACCTGCTGGAGAAGTCTCGTGTTGTGTTTCAGGTAAGTGTGATGTCGCCGATGGATAAGTGTGATGTCACTGGCGTCGTCCATGTGCTGCCTGTTCTTCATCCACTCTGCAGCATTGATCCGTTGTGTCTCGTAGGCTGAAGATGAGAGGAACTATCACATATTCTACCAGCTCTGTGCCTCTGCTTCGCTGCCTGAGTTCAGTGAGCTCGGCCTCAGTGAGTCGCCATCTTGAGTTCTTTACTGCAGAAATGTGAGAGATGTTGAGCCTCCGTTTGTGTTCGCGATTGTTCGAGTATCAGAAGGGTTCCTCATGTTTATGTGCTCTTGTTGTTCCAAGAGAAATGTTTGGTTTGATTTGTCAGAAGCTCTGTCAACCTTTTTTCAGTCTGATGGTTTTAGTTGTAATGAGACTTCAGTGGACGCTGTGTGTTTCTCGTGGTCAGTCGTCCTGGCGGTTGTTGACGCTGCACCAGAGGCGAGATCAGTCGATCAGTGTGGGGTTCCGCTAGCGTTTCTCTCATGTGTCACCAGCGAGCGCCGAAGATTTTGTCTACACATCTCTGGGCGAGAACGTCTTCATCGACGGAGTCAATGATGCTGATGACTTCAAGAAGACCAGACAGGCCTTCACGCTGCTGGGTAAGAGAACAAACCTGCTATTGAGATGGTACCTGTGGGGGCGGGGCTGGATATCACCTTCGTCCCTCTTGCAGCAGCACAAACAGCTGCCATCATTTTGACAGGTGTGCTTGCGTGATGCACGTGTCTTCATCTGCTCAGGTATAAAGGACCCCAGTCAGATCAGCATCTTCAGAATATTAGCGTCCGTCCTGCATCTGGGCAACATCGAGATCTGCTCCGAGAGAGACGGCGAGTCCTGTCGCATCTCGGTGCGTTCGCAGTGAAGTCTCATGGTCGGATTTGCCAGTGATAATCCGTCCGCTAACCTTCCTTTTTTTTTGCAGAGAAACGACATCCACCTGAAGCACTTCTGCAAGCTCCTGGGGGTGGAGCTCCAGCAGATGGAGCACTGGCTCTGTCACAGGAAGCTGGTCACCGCCTCCGAGACGTATGTCAAGAGCATGGCCAGCAAGCAAGCGTCCAACGCCCGAGATGCCCTGGCCAAGCACATTTACGCCCGCCTGTTTGACTGGATTGTGGAGCACATCAATGTGGTGCTGCAGACATCCTCCAAGCAGCACTCCTTCATTGGGGTGCTGGACATCTACGGGTACAGCGCTCGCCACAAGCTCCTCCCGACAGCTGGCAAACGGATGATAACGTGTGTGTTTGTGAATCCGCAGATTCGAAACCTTTGAAGTGAACAGCTTTGAGCAGTTCTGTATCAACTACGCCAATGAGAAACTTCAGCAGCAGTTCAACTCGGTCAGTGTCATTCTCAGATGACCATTAGATGTGGGTGGGGCCACGGACTCAAAATGGTGGTCACGTCCATTGAGAATCTCAGTGACTGTTGTATCAAAAGTTTTGGTGGTTGCTGTTTTGAATGTTGTTGTGAGCAGCACGTCTTCAAGCTGGAGCAGGACGAGTACATGAAGGAGCAGATCCCGTGGACGCTCATCGACTTCTACGACAACCAGCCGTGTATCGACCTGATCGAGGCTCGTCTCGGCGTCCTGGACCTGCTGGACGAAGAGTGCAAAGTAAGACGTGTCTGCCAGCGCGTGAAGGTCCGACTTCACGGCAGACAGATGATGACGCCTCCCACCAGTATCTCATATATCAATATACTGTGGGTGGCACATCTGGCCTGCTTTACCGTTGCTCAGGTACGCCCATCCTCGACAGGTCAGGTCACACCTGTCTGCGTTAACATACAATAATGCAGGAAGGGCTCCTTTGTTCGGACGAGTCCAATTATCTTCTGTGTTTCACTTCTTCAAAGTACAAGACCAGGTGTTCACACCTGCGCAGACAAGGTGCGTTTAGCTAAACGAATCACACCTCTGATGGGTGATGCTAATTGAAATAGTTTGTATCCTGATGTTGATCCTGTCTGTTGATGAATGATTGGTGCTCGCCATGGCCATTGTCCTGGCAGTTTAATCCTCACATGTTGATAGAAATCTTCCTGACGTGTGGCTTTCAGGTACCCAGAGGGACGGACCAGAACTGGGCCCAGAAGCTCTACAAGCAGCACTCAAGCAGTGCTCACTTCCAGAAACCTCGTATGTCCAACACATCCTTCATCATCGTTCACTTCGCTGACAAGGTAAGAGAACTTCCTGTTCCGGACAATCAAACCGAGCATCTTGAGACCAGATGGATCCCAGTTCTGGTTCGAACCTGAAACAGTCTGTGGCAGGGCCTCAGTTTTGTTCTGGGGTTCGGGTGACTGCATGCTAACTTTAGCTACTAGCACAATGAATCCTTGCGATATCGTTTTGTTGCCACGACGACACACATCATCACGCTGGGATAAAAAGGCTGAACTGTTACTTGAGGAGCGGTGGCAATGAGCGGCTGGTGTCAGGTGATGCCGTGTCTCCTGATAGGTGGAGTACCAGTGCAGCGGCTTCCTGGAGAAGAACCGCGACACCGTGTATGAGGAGCAGATCAACATCCTGAAGGCCAGCCAGGTGAGTCAGAACTCCCCAGCAGCACCCGAAGGATTCGTCCACCCAGAAAGGAATCCTGGTAAAAGTAGCAACCAGCTGAGTCTCTTATGATGGCGGCCATCACTCAGCCTTTTAGAATTTCTTCATCTCACGTTTCTCTCTGTGGCTTTAGGAGAGTATTCACAATCATGTTTTAGTTGTTTACAACAAAATAGGTGGAAACATATTTCCATCATCAGAAATATCGTCTGCTTGTCATCAAGACACACATTTCCTCCATATTTTTGGAAAACAAATTTGTCATTTTGCTGGAAAGATGTCTCAACTTAACAAATAAAGATTTGAGCAATGCTGGCGCTGCTCCGTTGATGTCTCTCCTGGCTCCTTATTTGTGTCACATGATCAGCGTAAATGAATGTTTCCCTTTTCTCTCAGTTCCAGCTGGTGGCAGATCTGTTCAGTGACAAGGATGACATGGCTTCCTCCAAGACGTCCAGAGTGAACGTCCGAGCAGCGAGGTCGACCCCCAAAGCTCCCAACAAGGAGCACAGGAAGACGGTGGGACTGCAGGTGAGCCGACTGCTTCCTGTGCGCTACCTTGCTCGTTAACGGTGCCAGCGATTCTCATGTTTGTGCGTTCAGTTCCGCAGCTCTCTTCATCTGCTGATGGAGACCCTCAACGCCACGACGCCACACTATGTCCGCTGCATCAAACCCAACGACTGCAAGGAGGCCTTCTCGTGAGTGCGAAAGTGAACTGTAGTTTCATGGTGATGTGCTCTGAAAAACCGGAGCAAATGTTGAGTACAGAACCAGATGCATCATGGGAGTCAGAGAAATGTGGAGGAATGTGAGAGACTTTGTTTGCGCGCACAGCAGGTTTCCATGAAGGTCCATATCCTGGTGTGGGTGCTATTATTATTCAGATGTTTGTGTGCGGCGCAGCTGTGGGAGTATTCCCGTTCACCTGTCGGTGTATTCGTGCAACAAGGCCATTTTGTTGCTAGGCAGCCTCTCGAAACACTCACTTCAACCAAGTTCCATTGAGCTCATTCATAAACAAAGATACAAAGGCAATAACCAACCAACAGTCTCCTATGCAGTGAAGTCAGGACATAAACGCTACTTCACGGATATATTAGAAGCGCGCAGCTTGACCTCCAGGTTGTCACGGGAACATTTACTGACACCGTTGCCGTGCAAAGTTAAGGGTCATGTTCTGATTAACATGTTTACTTGACTCAGGAACCAGACTTGACGGTCGTCAGCTCAGCTCCAGGACGGTGCGGTCATAAATGTGTCCTGCTTAATGGGAACTAATTTAGACAAAGAAAAACCAAAATCACACATTAACATCTTATTATACAATAAAATGTTTGACCTGAAGGGTGTTGGAGTACTTTTATAAATGTGGAAACACAAATACAGTGATGATGTAAGCGGCGCCAGCATGTGATGAAGGTTGTTTGTGTCAAAGATGCTTCATTGTTTCCTTCAGGAAAACACTTAGTCAGCGACAGTGCTCTGACTCATCAGCGCACTGGGTTGCTGCGCTCACCGTGATGCCAAACCTACGGATGAGGTCACGCAGAAGTCCTGAAGTTGTTTGTGTCCGTGCAGGTTCGACTCAAGTCGAGCGGTGCAGCAGCTGAGGGCGTGTGGCGTCTTGGAGACGATCCGGATCAGCGCTGCTGGATATCCATCCAGGTAAATAGTCGCTTTCTGAATCCGCAGAGAGAGAACGTGATGTTCCTCAGGGGTGTGTGTGTCCATGTGTGTCCAGGTGGACCTATCAGGACTTCTTCAACCGATACCGAGTTTTGATGAGGAAGTCCGACATGACGTCAGCAGACAGGAAGCTGGCGTGCAGGAATCTGCTGGAGACACTTGTCAAGGTGAGACGTTCCTCCGATGTAACACTGGTCCATGGCCTTTGACCTGCTCCCCTTGTGTGAGTAAACAAAGATTACTGGATGTTGGTGACCAGTCGGGCATCAACATCCGCTCACAGAGGCTGAAGCCTCGAGCGGTTGGTGACATCACCAGGGTCTGATTCAACAGAACGGAACACGTGAACGGTGTTCGTGTCTCCACGCCTGTGACGGGAGGCTGGCGTCCACCTCGTGATGATGACATCTAAGGAACTCTTGAACATTTGTTTGAAACTCCCGGACTTGAAATAAATTGGTTAGGTTTCTTAGGTCAGAGGTCACCGAGACCCGATATCTTTCTTCATCCCAAAGCTCAGCCTAGTTGTGATGTCATGGCTGTCAGTTGACTCTGTGGTGCCACAAAGCCAAACTGTAGAAGTTGTACCCTGATTGGACACATCATGATGACATCACTCTGATGTGTGCTTCAGGAGCCTGACATGTTCCAGTTCGGTAGGACGAAGATCTTCTTCCGGGCGGGTCAGGTGGCGTACCTGGAGAAGTTGCGGGCCGATAAGTTCCGTGCCGCCTGCATCAAGATCCAGAAGACAGTGCGAGGCTGGCTGCAGAGGGTTCGGTACCGCAAAATCCGCACATCTGCCATTATGCTGCAGCGATACGGCCGAGGATACCTGGCACGCAGGTGAGTTGTTATTGACCACCAACCGAGGCCGGGGCGTTCCTGGCCAGAGGAGATGATTCTGTCCGAGGTATTAAGGTATTTAGACAGAGAGAGAGACGGGGGAAAGGGACAGAAAAGAGAGGAAGACGTTCAGGAATGTCACCTGTGGTTCTTCTTCAGGTACGCTGAGTTTCTGCGTCTGACCCAAGCCGCCCTCATCTGTCAGAAGCAGTACCGCATGGTGAGGGAGCGCCGGGCCTTCCTGAGAGTGAGGCAGGCGGTGGTCACCATCCAGGCCTACACCCGGGGGATGTACACCCGTCGCATTTACCATGAGGTACCAACACGCTCCTCCTCTCACTCGCCGCCAGACTGTCACGTATTTCTGTTGGTTCATCTTGGAAGAATTTAGAAAGACGAAGTAGGAATCACTCAACACAGGAATGTCAGTGAAGCGTTAATGAGGAAACCCCTGACAGCACAGAGAGCAGCGACTCCCTGGCTCACGTTCCTCAACCACATGGACAGACAGCAGCAGACTTCATGTCCGTTCCAGGCCCTGCCTTGGAAGTGTCAGCATGGTGGGACTTTCCCAAAGCTCACAGAATGTTCTCACTGTCCCCAGAACTGCAGCACACTGTCATGGAACAGCCAGATTCCTAACCACTCCAACACAAGGTTTCATGAATGCTGTCATACTGTAGGAAGTCAGTCGTGTCCCATGTGAAAACCTCTACATGCCCCACCTGAGCAGGAGTCGGTGCTTCCAGCTGAGGGCAACGGTGCAGCAGCAAATCAATGACCTGAGTCAGAACCGGCTCAGCCTGTTTCATACTTTCATCTGTTTGATCAGCGATGGCGGCTTTCCACCTGCACAGGCTACACGGCTGATGTCATCATGAATGCACAATGATGTGACGGTGCCACAAGTCAATCAAAACCAAGAACACATTTAGCTTTAATGTGAAGGCAGGGCTTTACTAATAACCCACCTGGAAAGGAAAGGTGAGTCAGTCAAGCTTCTCACCCACAAACCTGAGACGAAGGCTGGTGTTGAGGAGAACACGGATGTAGAAACTGTAGATCGTCATGCCATTGTGAAGCTGCACAAACCAACTCAACTTATGGAGGAGGATGCAGCTCATCGGCCGATACCCAGCGCTCCGCCTCCCACTGCAGACTAAACAGTCCAGGTGACCAGGGATAGCGTGTCAGTCCCAAGCCAGGGGTGTGGCCCGGCGCCCATAGACGACAGGAAGCTCAATGCTGACCACCACCAAACCCGGCTGAGTTCTTTTTGGCGTCACCGCCATCCCAGCAACCGACAGCCTGTCTCCAGGGTCACGTGTCAGTCGTTGTCAGTTCTGAGAGTGTCGCTGCAGCAGTAGCAGGTCAGCTTCACTTGGCCAGTGGGTTCATATCAGTGGGAATCAAACGCAACAACCCTTCATTCTGCGGTCAGTCTCGCAACATAATTATCACGCCTGCAGAGGCGGAGCTGCTTGCATCACGGCACCTCCTCAACACTCTCTCATCATTCAGGTTGAACCATGTTACCGTCAGAATAACGGCGTGGTGGCTGCCCATCGCTGGTTGTCTCACTGTTTGTCAGCGTGTTTTCACTGTTGTCGTGTCACTGCTTGTTTTAGTGAAGCTCTTCTTCTATGTTGCCACTGTCGGACCTCTGAGACCGAGATGCCCACAAACGCACCGCAACAAACTGGTGTGGCCAAGTCAAACTGTGAGCACCAGACGGCTCGTCACACGCTTCATTTTATAGTTGACGGTGTAGGAACGTTGAACCGGCCAACATGAACAGCCGTGAAGGGTAAACGGCTGAATGTTCTCTCAGGGGTCAGAGGTCAGAGCTCATCCATCTGTCACATGACTGCTACTTTTATTTTGTATTGACCATTATTGATCCAGATGTGTTTCGTGATCGACACCCATCTCGCCAACACACAGCCCAGTGGGGCAGGACGGTTAAATACAGGCCTTCAGTCTGTGCATGTGGCGACTCGATTGGTGGCCGTGTGTTTCCAATTGGAGTTGGAATGTGACCCGGCGGCGTCCCTCAGGGTCTCTTTAGTTTCAGACAAACACCTCAGTGTCAACTATCCTCTGCAGTTCCTGCTGCACCACAGAGCCATGATCATCCAGAAGAGAGTCCGTGGCTGGCTGCAGCGCTCCAAGTTCCGACGAGCTCGCGCTGCCGCCATCACCATCCAGTGTGCGTACAGGCGTGTGCTCGCCAAACGACAGTTCAAACAACTGAAGATTGAAGCTCGATCAGCGCAGCACCTGAGGAACCTGAACACGGGGATGGAGAACAAGATCGTCCAGCTGCAGCGCCGCATGGACGACCAGGTACGAGCACATGTCGACTACACCAAGATATACTATCACATGTACGCACATATATACTACACAACACCTCAGGTACTCAAACACTAGTATCAGGAGTATCAGCACCAGTAGTGGTAGCAGCATCAGTAGCACCAGGACCGTCACATGTCCTGTGTCTAATTGTAAAGAGTATTAGGCTCAGAATTGAAGTACTAATGGCAGTGATAGTAGTACCAGTACTGTCTTGTGTCTTGTGTCTCAGAGTAAGGAGTACCGGACTCAGAACGAGCAGCTGCTGCTCACCAACACCACTCTGGGTTCTGAGGTGACCCGGTTACAGCAGCTGCTGCAGCAGGCCCGCAGTCGTCAGGGTGACGGAGGTCAGCTGATGTCACTGCAGGAGGAGCTGGAGAGGCTGAGGGCGGAGCTTCAGGAGGCACAGACCCAGAGGAGGCGGCAAGAGGAGGAGCATCAGGCCGAAAAACTGGGTCTGACTCAGGTCAGTGTGAGTCCGAAGAGCTGACCAAGTCAATGTAAAACTAATGCGCCACACCCAGCTAGACTCAACAGAACATCCTGACCCAGATGATGGTTCTGATCCCTGAGATCCATGTTCTGTGGGCTCAGTTGTAAGAAACCATCCATCCATCCAGTTTCTACCTGTTATCCTGTTAAGGGTCATGGGGGTAGGGGGTGGAGCCTATCCCAGCAGCCTTCAGGTGAGAGGCGGGGTTCACCCTGGACGGGTCACCAGTTGTTGTAGAGACCTTTGTTCTCAGAACCAAATAAGCTGAACAGTAGAAGAACAGCGTTCTGATATCTGCGTCCATCAGTCACCTCCTTTGCTGTGTAAATAGTGACCCGAAACCTTGATGGTTCAGTTGTTCTGGTGCTGCTCGCCTGGAGCTGCTCCACTGATGGCTGTGTCTGGTCTGGCCATCAGAGGGTCCGCCATCTGGAGGAGGAGAACGCTCTGCTGAAGTGTGAGAAGGAGGAACTGAACCAGAGGATTCTTCAGCAGTTTGAGAACGCTGCAGGTGAGCGACCACGTCAGGAGGCTCCGCTCTCTGTCCAATAGAGATGATACTGACAGCCTCATTAGCCCCTTCAGTCATCAATAGACAGGAAGTGTTGGGAGCTGAACTTCCAGGAGGCATGGGTCAACAGAATGTTTCTCTAAAATACTGTTTCAGTAATGTGAGTTACTACACAGAGGTGTGTGTGTGTAACCATGGTAACACTGCTCCTCTAGTGGAAGCACTTGCGTGGAGGCTGTTATCACATGACTTCTGTGTTGTACTGGACGAAATGTTGCGTGGTCAGGTGATATCATCATGCTGCATGCGTGTGTTTCAGGTGATGAGAGCATGTCGCTGCAGGCGGAGCTGGATGCAGAACGGCAGCGCTACCAGAACCTGCTCAAAGAGTTCTCCAGACTGGAGCAGCGCTACGACAACATGAAGGAGGAAATGTCTCTGACCAAGGTCCCTCTGATGCTCTTCTGTCGGCCGGTCCAAACCGCCACGGCACTCTTCCGCACTAAGCTCTATAGTTCAGAAGCTGTGTGGCGGCGGGTATCGAACATGCTGCCGTGCAAATGACCTCAGCACTGAATGTGGCAGCATTCAACCCCTGAGGCGCAGTGTCCTCATGGCGGTGAAGTGTCAGTGTTGTCAAACTGAAGAGCGATAAACTAAACCAAAGATTTGCAGTGAGATGTCCTTTTTGACCGCTAGCCAGCCCTGAGTACCTGCAGTGATGTCATGTGTTTACCTGCATTAGTGACATCACATAGTGAGAACGTTGCCTTGGCGTTTGGACTGAAGGCACACCAGTATCGTCATGGCAGAAGAACTGTGCAGTGACTCTCGTTGTTCTGTGGTCCTCCAGTTCCACGCGGGTCACCAGAGAAACCCGTCCAACCAGAGCAGCCTGGAGTCGGACTCCAACTACACCTCGATCTCCACCTCGGAGGTGGGAGATACAGATGACTCCATCCAGATGGTGGAGGTGAGTCTGCAGCGGGAGGACAGGATGAGGGGGAGGAGCCAACGTGTCACAATTAACAATGTCTCTTCCTGCAGGAAATGGGTGTGGAGAAAGCGGCCATGGATATCAGCCTGTTCATGAAGCTGCAGAAGAGGGTTCGAGAGCTAGAGCAGGAGCGCAGGAAACTGCAGGCCAGTGTGGACAAGTTTGAGGAGCTTGCCAAGCGCAAGGTGACCACGGTTGAGCCCAAGGTCAGGCCCAGTTGAAGAAAACCAAGTCAGAATAGAGATGAGCCGCTCCAGCGGGCCCTGAAGGAGTCTGGAGATGTATGTCGTGTTTTAAAAGTTTTCTCATCACAGGTTTCTGAGGCAAAGAGTGCTGCTGACAGGCAGGAGACAGCAGATGCAGCCTACAACAACCTGAAGGTAGGACAGCATCGTCCTCACCATCACTCGTGTAGCACGTCACCTTTGAGATGCAACTCACACATGTCGCCAACTTTAAGGTGAGATGTAACGGTCAGGGAGCTGGTAACATCTGTCGCTGTCCTGCAGAGACAGGAACTGGAGTTGGAGAACAAGAAACTGAAGAATGACCTGAACGAGCTGAGGAAGGGCGTCGCTGAACGTGCCTCCCAGAACAACTCGTCCAATGAGTTGCAGGAAGGCTACAACGCTCTGTTGAGTCAGCTCAAAGCAGCCAATGAGGAGCTGGAGGCCCGCAAGGAGGAGGTGCTTATCCTGCGTACTCAGATCGTCAGCACAGCGCAGCAGCTGGAGGGGAACCAGCGTCTGGTGAGCTGAAACGTTACTAGACACTCAGTCTGTAACATGGGCATAATCAAGCTTCCATGATAATTAAAGAATGGGCTGCACAGGTGTGAGGGCGGAACCTCTGCATACCTAGAACAAGACCACTCGTGTTAACGTCCACCCTTGTGTCACCACGCCTTGGTTTGTTAATGTAGAAGGGTACAAACATTTGCTGGTCATCTGCACCAGAGCATCGAACTAAACCCCTGCTGCTGTGGCAGAGGCTCGTGGGTCCGAGTCCTTCCTGTCGTCTGCGTCGGTTTCCTGGGATTAATTGTCCTGATCAGGGAGTCTGCCGGTGCCGCTCTGGTGAAATGACACACATTCTCTCCGTCTGGAGCAGGTGGCGTTTGGTCTTGCTGGTCACATGTCCAGCCTAGTGCTGCCCTCGGAGGCGGCACTGATCTCTGTGCTTCTTAACATGGCGTCTCTTTGTGCAGGACAATACAGACGGCTCTGAAGTGACCTCCAGTGAGGCGCCCGTGGACAAAGAGGAGGCAGTGAGAGCCTATCACGGTCTGTGTGAGTCCAAAAAGTAAGTGTCACTACTTCCTGTTCCCGCCCACCTCAGGTCCTGACACCTGCGTCTGGGCCCTGACTTCATTCATGTTTCTAATTAACGCAGCCTTATGAACCATGACGAGCACTTGTTAATTTTTGTTGTTCCACAACAAAACTCCGCCCACCTGGGCGTCCTGATGAATGACCAGCGCATCAGGTCAGATATGGACGCGTGCTTTGTCGATGAACGCTAGCTCAGCTTTGGCAGGAAGGAGGGAGGAGTCTCCACTAGGGGGCGCTAAATCTTACAGTGGTTTCTTTAACTGTGACAAAGGTCAAAGGTGACATAGTGACTCCACCATCCTCTCTTCTGCTGCCACTTTGAGTTGACTGCTGCTTCTGTTCTCACCTACTGCTTTGTCCTCCATCCTCCTCTGTCCATCCGCCCCTGCTGGGCACCAGTAGTCAGCAGGACTGGTGTCATCTGAACGAAGATGGAGAGCTGGGTCTGGCCTACCAGGGGCTCAAGCAAGTCGCCAGGTCTTTCTTTCCTTTTGACTCTTGTTGTTGCGCTCACTTTCCCCCACCTTCTCTTTCCTGCCTGATGGCTCGTGACTGACCCCTACTGGAGACATCCGTTACTCTCCTAGTCTGTGCGCACACACTGAAATGATAGAACTAATGAACTCAAGCCAGGTGCTAGCAGAACCCTGAGGTGACATAAGCAGAACCCTAAGTTAGTGCTGGCAGGAGGCTGATAGAACACGAATGTAAGGCGTCTGTGGTCCCGGCAGGCTGCTGGAGGCGCAGCTGCAGTCTCAGGCGCGGCAGCACAGCGACGAGCTGGAGGCACTTCACACTCAGATTGATCTCCTGAAGGACGACATTGAGAAGAAGCAGGAGAAGCTCAACGACATCATGGCGCTGTCGCCTGAAGCCCAGGTGGAGTACAGCGTGCAGCTGGAGATCACGCGCCTCACCAACGACAACCTGGTAAGACATCTGCAGCTGGTCTGTCCTCAGTAGGACTCATTTCTTTTGAATTCTGGGTGAATAAAACACGGCTGACCCCTGGGCTTGTTGGTGAAGATGAAATGGACCTCTGTTCTATCAGACTACCAAACCCTCAAGAGAACCCTAAGGTGGAACGCTGTTCTGCCAGCCAATGTGTCTGGGCTGCTCTACACAGGGACCACTTCCTGTTTGAGCAATTACAAAAACAAACAAACAACAACAAAAACCTCAATAGTTACCACGTTCACTCTTCAGCTGAAGACTTACGAATCCTTACGTCATCGTTGATGAACGCTCACGCGTGCGTGTTGCCTCCAAGTGTGCATCAGCTGCTCACGTCATCTTTGGGAAACCAGTATCTCGCCACAGTCTCGTACGTGAGGAAGTGTCAGAGGCTCTGTCGTGTTGGGGGCCGGACATCATCAGCGCTGTGGTGGAGTTCTGATCACATCAGCTACAGGAAGTTGCACATCAGGTCATGTGACCATTCTACCGAATTGAACATTTATTTGAAAGTGTGATGCATCTTCACATTGACATGTGATCACTCCAAATTTGATAAGAGCACAACAAAACACATCCAGCGTTTTCTTTTTTCTGTGGTTTTGTAGTATCCTGATTGTGCGTGTGCGTGTGCGTGTGTGTGTGTGTGTGCGCGTGCGTGTGTGTGTGTGTGTGTGTGTGCGTGTGTGCGCGTGCGCTCCCTGCAGGACCTGAAGGAGCTGGTAGAGAAACTGGAGAAGAACGAGAGGAAACTGAAAAAGCAGCTTAGGATCTACATGAAGAGGGTCCAGGAGCTGGAAGGTAATGAGGCCCCGCCCACCATCACGGTCATGTCTGAGAGTACGTAGAACCCAGAGACAGAGAACCAAGAACATTTTTACTAGAAAGTAGAAGGCCACGGTTTTAATGTGCCAAATTGATGAATTAACAAAAAAAAGTTCAGTATCCAAAAGCATTTATTGTCTAAAGTTGGACGCCATGTTCTGTGCGAGGTCACGAGGTCCCAGCGAGCTCAGCCTGGCAGCGTTGGCTTACGACTCGTCATCGGAGAACTCATGTCGTATACGTCAATGACCTCAGTACCACTGTGATGGCGCACAGGTGTTTTGCTGTTATTTTCCCACTGTTACATCCCTGATGAGGATGATGACGGAGGCGATCTTCGTCTCAGTGTCTCACAGCAGCAGGTCCAAACCGGAGCTGAGCCGGCAGGTGACAGTGCAGCGGAAGGAGAAGGACTTCGAGGGAATGCTGGAGTACTGCAGGGAGGATGAGGCGCTGCTGGTCCGCACGCTCATCACAGGTGAGGCTGGAACACGTGACCCGCGACACGGGAGCTACACGTCTGTTGTCATAGCAACCCTGTCTCTGACGTCATGACTGTGGTAATCAAAATAAACCTTTCAAAGGGGATTCGTTCATCAATGTGAGGTTAGGGTCAGTGACACGTGGCGGTACCGTTGTCACCGCGGTTGCTCCTGCTGTCAGCCGGTCAGAGCATTGGATGGAGGTTGTGGCTTTGTCATGTGATCTCTTTGTGTCCAGATATTAGACCCAACAGTGTGTCGGCGACAGTTCCCTGTCTGCCAGCGTACATTCTCTTTATGTGCATCCGCCACGCCGACTATATCAACGATGACCAGAAGGTGGAATCGTTGCTCACTGCCACCATCAACACCATCAAGAAGGTTCTCAAGGTGACTGTCGTTCCACCACGTTCTGCTCTGGAACCCATGTTTTTGGTTTGAATGTTTTTAAAACCGTTTTCTCTGCAGAAACATGATGACTTCGAGACGACGTCCTTCTGGCTGGCCAACACCAGCCGTCTCCTCCACTGTCTGAAGCAGTACAGTGGCGATGAGGTAAGGAAGCACGCAGGCGCCGTCAATCTGTGTGTGCCGTGTCCTGTCAGAGCCAGAAGCCAAGTGTTCTGTATTTGTTGTTCAGGCATTCATGACGCAGAACACGGCCAAACAGAACGAACACTGTCTGAAGAACTTTGACCTGTCCGAGTATCGTCAGGTGCTGAGCGACCTGTCGATCCAGATCTATCAGCAGCTGATCCGCGTGGCCGAAGGCATCATCCAGCCCATGATTGGTGAGCCCCCGTCTGTCCCACGCTGACTTGCTGTCCGAGACACTGACACATTTACCTCGATTGGGCTTAAAACATCAGGTGACCACCAAGAAAACTACTCGCTCATATTTTCCCCCCAACCGGTCAAAGCAGACGTGTGTCCCCACTGATCCTGGATCTGCTCCACCTGCTCACGTCCCCGTCTGTCCATCAGTCTCTCCTCCTGTCCCTCTCTTTCCTTCTGTCTCTCTGTCTTCCTCCATTCTCTGTCTTTGTCTCTGTCCATCAGTCTCTCCTCCTTTCTCTCTCTCTTTATCTCTGTCCCTCTCTTTCCTTCTGTCTCTCTGTCCTCCTCCATTCTGTCTTTGTCTCTGTCCATCAGTCTCTCCTCCTTTCTCTCCCTCTTTATCTCCGTCCCTCTCTCTCCTTCTGTCTCTCTGTCTTCCTCCATTCTCTGTCTTTGTCTCTGTCCATCAGTCTCTCCTCCTTTCTCTCTCTCTTTATCTCTGTCCCTCTCTTTCCTTCTGTCTCTCTGTCTTCCTCCATTCTCTGTCTTTGTCTCTGTCCATCAGTCTCTCCTCTTTTCTCTCTCTCTCTCTTTATCTCTGTCCCTCTCTTTCCTTCTGTCTCTCTGTCTTCCTCCATTCTCTGTCTTTGTCTCTGTCCTGCTCTCCTGCTCTCTCCGTCCCCACTGATCCTGGATCTGCTCCACCTTCCTGCTGGTAAAGGAAGGTTCTGGTGGCTGCTGTTGCAGGATGTGCTGCTGATGGAGAATTGTTGGGTGGAGGTTCATTGAAGGAGGGAGGTGCTGGACCTGCTCTACTTGGACAGAGTCAGGACAGAACTTTGGTTGGGGTTTGGTGACACAGATAAACCTGACTTGAGTTTTTAGACTATAAATCTGCAGTAAGCGTTTGTGTCTGTGTTTGCCCGCGTGCACACAGTGTCGGCCATGTTGGAGAGTGAGAGCATCCTCAGCCTGGCAGGTGTCAAAACGATGGGCTACAGGAACCGCTCGTCCAGCATGGACACGGACGGTGGAGGATCCAGCAGCTACACTCTGCAGGCTCTGATCCGCCAGCTGAGCCAGTTTCACGGGATCATGCGAGATCATGGACTGGACCCGGAGATCATCGGGCAGGTGGTCCGCCAGCTGTTCCACTGCATCAACGCCATCACCCTCAACAACCTGCTGCTGCGTAAGGATGTTTGCTCCTGGAGCACCGGCATGCAGCTCAGGTAATTGCACCTGCACACCAGGAAGTCTGATGTCATTAACGCTCCACACCAGCATCTTACTCATCTGACAAGACCACAGAATATTTTGTGCTCATTATGAAGAAACTGAACAGATGAGAAGAGAGATCAAAGCCTCAACTTTCTTTCCTTGTAAGTTCTTCCATTCTGTGTAATCAACATTTGAGAGACTGAGAGTCGATTTCACTTTTGGACAGAAAATTGTGAAAAATGCAAATTTGTAGAAGTGAAAAACTAAATAACAGTACGGTTTCTGGTCCTGGTCCGGGCGGCCCGGTGGAGCAGTGGTCCTCACTGAGGCCCCCCACCAAGAAGGTTGTGGGTGGAGCCCCGGCTGCAGCACGGGGTCTTTCTGGGTGAGTCTCCATGTTCTCCCTGTTCCTGCTGGGTTCTCTCCGGTACTCCAGCTTCCTCCACAGTCCAAAGACATCAAGAGGGACCAGGTTAATCCAGACTCTAAATTGACCGTAGGCGTGGCTGGGAGAGCCAATGGTTGTCTGTCTCTATGTGTTGGCCCTGCCATGGACTGGTGACCTGTCCAGGGGGAAGGCTGCTGGGATAGGCTCCAGCCCCCCGCGACCCTTAATGGGAATAAGCGGAAGACGATGGATGGATGGATGGTCCTGGTCCCTGGACCACTAGAGTCTCCATCCTCCTCCTCCATCCCCACTAAAGTGCCCCCAAGTGGGCCTGGTACAGTACCACAGGTCCCTTGAGAACCAAAGCCTTCATCTGTCTGCTGTGAGTTGGACATGCAGTGTTCTGAGCCAGATGCTCAACAGCTCCATCTGCTGGGCAACAGGGGAAGCACTTCTTATTAACCTGTTAGATAAGATAAGATAAGATAAGGCTTTATTAGTCTCACTATGGAGAAATTTGCAGTTTACAGCAGCAAAGAGCAAATAGTATAGACATTAAGAGCCACACACAATCAAATATGGAAATATTAAATATACAAATATTACAAAATTATTAAAAGTTTAAGAGAAAAAGTGTCTGTGCTGTTAAGTGTTCCAGTGAGAAATGGAGTCCAGAGTTCAGGTGTGACTGTTAAACAGCCTGACAGCAGTGGGCAGGAATGAGCGGCGGTACCTCTCCTTCTTGCAGCGCGGGTGTAACAGTCTCTGGCTGAAGGAGCTGCTCAGTTCTGTCAGAGTGGCCTGGAGGGGGTGGGAGGGTCTGTCCATCATAGCTGTGATCTTAGCCAGCATCCTCCTGTTGCCCACCTCCTCCAGAGTGTCCAGGGAGCAGCCCAAGACAGAGCTGGCCCTCCTGACCAGCCGGTCCAATCTCTCTCTGTCCCAGGCTGAGATGCTGCCTGACCAGCAGGCGATGCCAAAGTGGATGGCTGAGGCCACTACAGAGTCATAAAAGGTCTTAAGGAGTGACCCCTGCACTCCAAAAGACCTCAGTTTTCTGAGCAGGAAGAGCCGGCTCTGCCCCTTCCTGATCAGGGCGTCCGTGTTGTGTGACCAGTCCAGTTTATTGTTCAGGTGAACACCAAGGTACTTGTAGGAGGTGACCCTCTCTATGTTTGAACCCTGGATGTTCACTGGTGCAGGTGGAGAATGTTGTTTCCTGCAGAAATCCTCAAACAGCTCCTTAGTCTTCCCCGGGTTGATCTGGAGGTGGTTCTGCAGGCACCAGTCCACGAAGTCCTCCATCAGCAGAGAAAGAGTTAAAAGGCTTCTTAGGGGTGGGACATTGTCTGGTGACTCAAGGTTTTCTCCTTCAGGCTGATCACTGATGATCCCTCACTCTAAGTGTGTGTGTGTGTTTGTGTGTGTGTGTGTGTGTGTGTGTGTGTGTGCGCAGATACAACACCAGTCAGATGGAGGAGTGGCTGAGAGGAAACAACCTGTACCAGAGTAAAGCCGCCACCATGCTGGAGCCCATCATCCAGGCCGCTCAGCTACTGCAGGTCAAGAAAAAGACAAGTCAGGATGTGGAGGCCATCTGCTCGCTGTGCTCCGCCCTCACCACCCAGCAGGTGACTCGCTCACTAACTCATATTTTCAGATTGTTTAAAAACCAGAACCATGAAAACAACACTAACATTCATATGGGACACGTTTAGAGCTTCTGAGGCAGCAAAGATCAGCTGACCTGAGGAGTTAGAGGGTCACAACACCAACTGGAAGTCTTCAAGGTGACAAATGTGGTCTGATCCATCTGTGGTGTTCTGGGTTTTCACTGTTAACGTGTAAACAAGACAGTTATTTGAGAAATGGTGAAATAGCAATGCTTTTCTTTTGAAAACAGAGTTCAACATAGATGTTCTTTTCTGGCTGGTGTGAAAAGCAACAAATGGTGCTTTAGCTGGCAAAGGGTAGAACGCCATGTTTCAGGATGTAGGTGGAACAGGTGGAATGATAGCATGCGGGATGGTAGTTGATGTGAATAACTGGTTTAATGTTAGATGGTAGGAAGTTAGCTGGCAAGATGTTAGCTGGTGTGACATTAGCTGGTAGGATGTTAGCTGGTAGGATGTTAGCTGGTGTGACGTTAGCTGGTGTGACGTTAGATGGTAGGAAGTTAGCTGGTAGGATGTTAGCTGGTGTGACATTAGCTGGCGTGACATCAGCTGGTAGGATGTTAGCTGGTGTGACATTAGTTGGCGAGTCATTAGCTGGTAGGATGTTAGCTGGTGTGACATTAGTTGGCGAGTCATTAGCTGGTAGGATGTTAGCTGGTGTGACATTAGTTGGCGAGTCATTAGCTGGTAGGATGTTAGCCGGTGTGACATTCGCTGGTGAGTCATTAGCTGGTAGGATGTTAGCTGGTGTGACATCAGCTGGTAGGATGTTAGCTGGTGTGACATTAGTTGGCGAGTCATTAGCTGGTAGGATGTTAGCTGGTGTGACATTCGCTGGTGAGTCATTAGCTGGTAGGATGTTAGCTGGCGTGACATCAGCTGGTAGGATGTTAGCTGGTGTGACATTAGTTGGCGAGTCATTAGCTGGTAGGATGTTAGCTGGTGTGACATTCGCTGGTGAGTCATTAGCTGGTAGGATGTTAGCTGGCGTGACATCAGCTGGTAGGATGTTAGCTGGTGTGACATTAGTTGGCGAGTCATTAGCTGGTAGGATGTTAGCTGGTGTGACATTAGCTGGCGTGACATCAGCTGGTAGGATGTTAGCTGGTGTGACATTAGTTGGCGAGTCATTAGCTGGTAGGATGTTAGCTGGTGTGACATTAGTTGGCGAGTCATTAGCTGGTAGGATGTTAGCCGGTGTGACATTCGCTGGTGAGTCATTAGCTGGTAGGATGTTAGCTGGTGTGACATCAGCTGGTAGGATGTTAGCTGGTGTGACATTAGTTGGCGAGTCATTAGCTGGTAGGATGTTAGCTGGTGTGACATTAGTTGGCGAGTCATTAGCTGGTAGGATGTTAGCTGGTGTGACATTAGCTGGTGAGTCATTAGCTGATAGGATGTTAGCTTTAGGATGTTAGCTGGTAGGATGTTAGCTGGTGTGACATTAGTTGGCGAGTCATTAGCTGGTAGGATGTTAGCTGGTGTGACATTAGCTGGTGAGTCATTAGCTGGTAGGATTTTAGCTGGTGTGACATTAGTTGGCGAGTCATTAGCTGGTAGGATGTTAGCTGGTGTGACATTAGCTGGTGAGTCATTAGCTGCTGGGATGTTAGCTGCTGGGATGTTGGATGGTGGTATTTTAGCAGGTATTATGTGGGCTGCTGGGACTTTGAGAGATGAAACTATATCTGATAGGATGTTAGCATGTGATTCTCAATGCTCGATTAGGTCGTTATCAGATGGGGGGGGGGGGGGGGGCAGTTTGTTCCTGTTGGTGAACCAGTGGCGGTTCAGGTGAATTGTCAGGCCTGATGCCTGGTGGGACGGACCTTCTATTGGCCGTCTCGTGTCAATCAGAGGACAATGTTTCACTGATCGCTCCTGTCCTGTTTGTTGCAGATCGTGAAAATCTTGAACCTCTACACTCCACTGAATGAGTTTGAAGAACGAGTCACTGTGTCCTTCATCAGAAACATTCAGGTACGACACCCCCCATCCTCACAACCACAGCTCCCATCATGCTTTGGGGAATGTAGAGGAAGTGTAGAAAACAGGAAGTGTTTCCAAAGGTCATGAATCTACTTCAGCAATTTGAGCAGCGGCGTTGCACCCTATTGGCCACAAGACACAACTGGGGGGGGGGTATTGACAGACCGACCCACCTCTTCATGCACGGTGCGGAGCCAGCCAGCCATAAGCAATAACCTGAACCCTTGAGCAGCTTAACAGCATGTAGTGGTTCTAATGCTCACAGGTCATTCATACAACACGGGTAGACATATAGGATTGAATGACACTGACTGTCTGTACCCTGAGGAAACCACTAGAGGGCAACAGAAACTGAAAATGGCAACCTGACATTTGAAAACTAAAAACTTACAATGGTAAAAGTCCTGGCCGGCCCACCAGCTCGGGCATTCACTTGGTTCACCGTACTCAAGCACCTTTCCTCTCGTTACCTTTTGATGGATTCAGATTCAGAGAACTTTATTTATCTCCGTGGGGGGGCAATTGAGGGAGCAGAGAGCGGTACAGTTGGTTAGACAACAACAACAACAACAACAACAACATACATGAGGTCAGGAAGTGCAGGAAGAGAAAGATGATGTCATCATCTTTGTTGGACTCAGGCGCACGTTCAGAATCATCACCGCTGCCACCGCTGCCAGTGCTGGGTGTGGCAACATCAGATTCTTGTCTGGTGGGGACGGCTGAACCCCACGACCACCAGACAAGTCTGTGATTTTCTTACTCGTTGTTGCAACTTCCTGGAGGGATTTCTTTTTTATCCCTCAGCTTTTCAGCACCAGCTTTACGTTTTTATGCTCCGTCTGGCTGCATCGCGCCGGCTTGCTATCCACCGAAGCTGTTTTGCACCGTTAGCACAGTGTGACTGATTGACAAGTGACAGTGACAGCTGCAACAGCCTGAGGAAATGGGTGGGACATACCAATGTTGACCAGATTTGATTGGCTATCATCAGCGCAGGCAGGCAGTGAAACGTGAACACAGGTAGTCCATCACAACATTGGGCACTGGCCGACCCAGCCCCCCACCACCAGCAAGTCGACACTGTCGGCTGTTGCGCTAAACTTTTTTCCCTTTGTTTTTCGTTTTTCTCGTGCCCCACTGGCCCACCAGGGAAATCCCTGGCTTCCCGTATGCCAATTCGCCCTTGAACACAACACTTCCAAGAGCTAACAGATGCAGGTGGGCACGTCTACTCACCTGCGTCCAGCACTCAGACCAGGTGGACAGAAGCTTCCTGTTTGTGATGAATGCTGAGAAGAAATGTGGTGATCTGTGTTTCAGAACCGCCTGCAGGAGCGGAACGACCCGCCGCAGCTGCTGGTGGACACCAAGCAGACGTTCCCCGTCCTCTTCCCGTACACGCCGTCTGCTCTGAGCCTGGAGACGCTTCACATCCCTGCCTCCCTCAACCTGGACTTCCTCATCCGAGTCTGACATGTACCAGTCACCTGCTGGTGGCGGACGTTCTCCTGAGTGGCGTTTCACTCCGTCTGCTTCCTGTGAAGACTGTAGATCACATGAAGGCGAAATTTTCTTTTTTCCAACAAGTTTCCTCCTAAAACACCTTAAACTTCTGAACAGCCAACATCCTCCCATGAGTAGCCGGTGGACAGAGTGTTCTGATAGGACAGCAGCAGCGATGACAGTCAGCGCTAAAGCGGCTGTCTGGAGGAATATTTAATCACGTCAGGGGAGCCGCCGTTGTAGCCTCACTCATGTTTGTAGAACAAAGAAAACTTCAGCACTTGAACGTTTGCCAAGTCATAAAAACAATAATGAGTCAGTGTGAACAAGGAGGAGCATCCAGAGCTTGAGGGTTAGCGGTTAGCGGTGTGGGGTCAAATGTTTCTGCCTCTGAACCCACCAAGATTTTTGCTGCTTGTTTTAGAGCGATCACGTGATCTACGCAGCGCCATGGTTCAAGCACGTGCGGTGTTCATGGAGAGACAGATGTTCCAAATGTTCTTCAAATATTGAAGGACTTGAATCTTGGTTCACTGATGTGGATCAATAAACAACCCCCAATCGCAGGAGTGACGATCAGCGTGAGCGCGATGATTTACACTCTAGAACAGTTCCCCTGTCGTCAAGATGAACCCTGTAAGAACCCCCGCTGTTCTCTACGTAGTGATGCTGGTGTCGGGAACAAGATGAAAGGGTTTGAATGGCCAAG
Source organism: Aulostomus chinensis (assembly GCF_037954235.1). Classification (NCBI taxonomy): domain Eukaryota; kingdom Metazoa; phylum Chordata; class Actinopteri; order Syngnathiformes; family Aulostomidae; genus Aulostomus; species Aulostomus chinensis. The sequence goes on from NC_141338.1 coordinate 303,121, forward strand.
GATTTTTATCTTCTGAAAGTTTTTCATCAAGAAAAATGAAATTTGTCTGTAAAATTGTCTTTAAAATGAAAAGTATAAACAATGTCGAATGTGTGTGAAGTTGTTGTGTTGACGTTACAGTAGCAGCTACCTGTTGCCATGGTGATGGTGCTTTTTATGTCCTTATGTGTATCTGTTTGTGTGTGTGTCTGCGCATAGTCATGTTAGTGACTAGCGCTAGCACCAGTACCAGCACGGGCTAGCACCAGCACCTAGCACCAGCACGGGCTAGCACCAGCACCAGCACCTAGCACCTAGCGCTAGCACCAGTACCAGCACGGGCTAGCACCAGCACCTAGCACCAGCACCTAGCACCAGTCTGCGCATAGTCATGTTAGTGACTAGCGCTAGCACCAGTACCAGCACGGGCTAGCACCAGCACCTAGCACCAGCACGGGCTAGCACCAGCACCAGCACCTAGCACCTAGCGCTAGCACCAGTACCAGCACCTAGCACCAGCACCTAGCACCAGTCTGCGCATAGTCATGTTAGTGACTAGCGCTAGCACCAGTACCAGCACGGGCTAGCACCAGCACCTAGCACCAGCATGGGCTAGCACCAGCACCTAGCACCTAGCGCTAGCACCAGTACCAGCACGGGCTAGCACCAGCACCTAGCGCTAGCACCAGTACCAGCACGGGCTAGCACCAGCACCTAGCGCTAGCACCAGTACCAGCACGGGCTAGCACCAGCACCAGCACCTAGCACCAGCACCTAGCACCAGTACCAGCACGGGCTAGCACCAGCACCTAGCGCTAGCACCAGTACCAGCACGGGCTAGCACCAGCACCTAGCACCTAGCGCTAGCACCAGTACCAGCACGGGCTAGCACCAGCACCTAGCGCAAGCACCGGCACGGGCTAGCACCACTGCTATTTGGATATGGTATTTGGTCACCATGAAAATAAGATGAATCATGTTTGCAACTTTTCTTCAAGTTTGTTCAAGTTCAGGAGACCAAACCTTTATCAACCAGTTCAGAGGTAAAAGAACTGAACTGAGGCCTGAAGTTCTCCATGATGGGCCGTTGCCACAATAGATGCAGAACCCTTTCAGAACGTTGATGTCCCTCCTGAATCCCCTTTTCACAGGTTCATGAGCAGGATAGAATTCATGGAGTCATTGAAAGGAACTTTCCTCAGTTCAGTTGGTGCTTTAATACTGATTAGGGAGAAGCCACTCCTCCGTCACCATCATTCACACAATTGTTCCAGAGTGGTTCACATATGGAACTGTAGGTACACTCCTGTGACCAGAGCTCTTACTGGGCTGGTGGTGTCACCTGGCCTACTGGCAAGACTCATTTTGCCTCTTGAATATCTGCTGGAGGTAAGAAGGACCAGAGCTGGAGGTGGAGTCTTGGTCCAGACCTGCATATCAAACGGGAGCGCAGCGACAGAGGAAGTTCTCGTTCTACGAACAGGAGTGGAGACGTCCGTCTTCATTAAACAAGCGAGCAATGTGCACAGTATTAAGAACCCTGTGTTCTGTGGCCCTGCCGTACGTGTACATGTACACATATGTACTTGTGTGTATATCTGTGTGTGTGTGATACACCAGGATCATTCTGAAGTGAGAAGTTGTTTGCAGATTGAAGGGTTTTTATTTAAGTGAGTCATTGGCCGCCATCGCCATGCCTTTGTGAGAACAGACCCTCACAGAGGCGGCTCTCTTCTTCCACATGAACTTGTAAAGCCTTTTGTTGACGGCGTGAAGTCAGTTGTCCAGACACAAAGAGAAACGCTGCAGGTCAGACGGGGATCACTCCCCGGTGCCACAGATGGAGGATCTGGAGCGCTTGATGGCCGTGAGGTCTCACCTGACCGCATGAACCAACCCTGGTCTCAACTGTCATCCGGAGTTTGCAGATGAATTTGGGATCCGCCCACCGGGTTAGTTGATTTATGATCCACGCGTGTTCCCTTGATCACACTGTCTGTTTTCCCTCTTCGGCCAGTCCTCGGTGAAGTGATGACTTGTGACGCCGCCATCTCGCCAAAGCCCTGTGCTGCATCAGCGAGGAAGACCAATGTCTGTAATGTTTGTGGTGAAACTTGTTCATGTGTCCATCACTTACGTTGCTCCAGACATTTTCACCTGGTCATGGAGGACACCACCTGCAGGTGTGGCCTCGACCACCTGTAAGGTCACTGGGTTTTTTAAAAGAAGAAGAAGAAGAAGAAGCAGCAGCACTCAGGGAGCAACTCCAGGTCTCCTGCCAGCACCTCGGTCAGGATCAACAGTCCTCAACCTGCCTCCCACGAATCCCCAGACTCAGTAGGTTGAAATTTCCCACGTCTGGTCTGGCGAGTTGAGAACAGCTCAGGTTGTGGTCCTGAGGTCACACACACTAATGTTCTGCCCTCACATGCTAATGTCACAGAGTTCTGGTTCTAGATCAGAAGAGCGGTGGGAGCTCATGTGCAGGAAGATTCCCACGGCAGTGAGAGCAAAGCAGCTGCATCACACATGGTTTACCTGCTGCTCAGGGGGCGGCACCCTCGCCAGTACCTGCACCTCCTGGAGGAACTCGCCATCTTCTGGTCTGGTAACACCGGTCTTTACAGGTTCTCTGACGTGTTTCCAGCTGCAGTGAAACCACGGCTCCAGCTCGTCCTGTCAAAAAGGGTGAACACCTGAGGAAGAGGATGTGGTGGCGAGCCATTTATGAGCAGCACAACCTGCAGCACCCTTCTACAGAAACTCCTGTGGCTGCTGAGGAAGCTCTCAACGCCATGGCATCACCGACCACGGCACACGGAACAAGACAAGCAGAAAAAGCCAGTGCAGCAGGAAGCTGAGTTTGGTGCGTTGGGTTTTCTGCTGCGACTGCAGAGCAATTTGACGCTGTGGTCTCACACCGACGCGTCAACATCTCAGCCGTTTAAATCCTGAGTCTCCAGTTGTAAATGGCATCGTTAATGATGTCATCATGTTGGATTCAACCAAGAAGTAGCCTCGGTCGCAACACGTTTATGTCCTGGCGTTCCAACAAGTTTTCTATGTGTTGATGAAAAGGTTCCTCTGAACGAAGAGAAAACGCCGGTGTGATTATTTTCATGTTTTTGTTTGTCATGTGACTTAAATGGGTTGGTATCCCTGCATGGCCCCATGCTGCTGCTACGACCACGACTACTAGTCATCCTAATAATACGATCCTGGGTTTATGGAGCTGCTGTTGTACTGTAAAACTGACAAGAACGACAAATTAATAAAAACAAAATTGAGTCTTTTCCAACATGGCCGACATCCAGACAACCAGAAGGTTTTGGTCGGCGGGAACAGGCGACTCGTCAGATTCCCATCAGCACCAGAGAGGGAGGCGACCGCAGCTGAGGAGGCGGTGCCGAGCAGAACCCTCAGGCGTGTGGTTTTGTGTGTGTGTGTGTGTTCTTGCTGCACAGTGACAGCAGGAAGTAGAACGCTCCTCGAAACATGTCAACCACAGCCCTCCACCTTGTTCTCCAGGCTGTTGCTCGGTTGCGATGTTCATCACCTTTCATCAAACCTGGACTCCTCATCCTCGCTCTGGCGTTGGAAGCGTTCACAAGCAGGAAAACAGCAGAATGTGTCAACAACATGGAGACCCAAAGACCATACAGATGGTGCCCATAAAATACTGCTGCCTGGAGATCCTGAGGCTCCTCGCTGAAGCTGGACCAGGGTCCTTGAGACTCTTCCAGGGTCCTTGAGACTCTTCCAGGGTCTCTCAAACAGAAAGGGGCATCTAACACTACGAACAATTAACTGTAACTGTAACAATTAATGGTAACTGTGGTAACCATGGGCACCGTGTTGAGGCCTGTCAAGTTCTGAGGGATGAGGAAGAGCACTAATAGACACATTGACCTGCTTCATGTCATAGAAGTAAACAAACGCCAACCAGGTTGCCTAAGTGAAGACAGGAAGTGGTTTAACTGGTTTGATTCTCTGCTTCCTGTTTGTTATTCAACAGACAGGAAGTTCAGCTTCAATAAGGTGGAACTGGTTTTTGTTGGTTTAGGTGGTTGCAGTCGAATCAAAACAAAGTGAGTCATGCGTTTGTTGGGACGTGACCCGGTTAGAGGCACCTGGACACCACCTTGACTCTCCGTGAGCTGCAGATGTCCATCATCATCACTTACCTGTCACTCAAACTATCAGGGGTACCAACATGGCAGCCCATCCTGGCACCATTATCCAACCCCCACCCAACAAAAACACATCAAGTCACGTAAGAGAGATTAAACATGAATCCTCCAACATGGCTGCCACAGGTGATCCATGTCTCAGGATTACCGCCATGACGGCGCTGGTTACAGATGCCACCGCCCTGTTACACGTCCGTATCGCTGCAACATGACGAGGCTCCATGACACCTGTCGACATGCCTGAGGTAGAAGCTTGACATGATCACATGACATCACTCGACAGTTGCCAAGTAACCAGAAGACTGATGAGGTGATTGACGGTGCCAACTGGGCGGATCTGCATCTCAGAGATGAAGATTATAGATGTGTTGACCTGATAATACTGTCAGAAACGTTACCACGGCAACTAGATGATGCTGAAGCTGAAAATAGTTTTGTGTCAGTCACTTCCTACAGTAACAACTGATAAATATGATTGACAGGAGGAGGAGCAAACTATCAGTGTGACATCATTAATGCTGTCAGTGACATGGCTCTCGCTTCATGATGTCATTTAATGAGTGTGGTCAGATCCTCTCAGCAGCACCGCCATCTTCTCATGACCTTTCCATTTGGGTCAAGGACGAGTGGACAGGAAGGAGGGGGAGAGAGGAGGGACATTTCAAATGTTCCCAGCAGCCATCAAAGATCTTTCCTGGACTCATGCAAAAGGCCACGCCCCCTTCCTCCCTCAGCCACTCTCTCTTCCTGTCTGCTGGTGGTGTCTGTGTGCGCAAGTGACAGATGACATAACCTCTCAAGTGAGACGAGATGGCGTTTGGCTGCTGGATGGCTGAGCTACTGCTGCTGGCGGCGGCAGCGACATCCCAGGCGCAGAGTGGAGATGGAGATGCTGACCCAGGTGAGAAGAACCTTTTTAGTAAAGTCCCGTGGGTTCTCAAGGTGAGTCCTGGGGACCCCTGGGGGCTCGTCAGGCTTGTCCACAGGTCCTCAGCTCACCTGATGTCAAAACTAGGACGTCAGCTGATCACAAAGATTTAGTTCACTTGGACATGGAATCAGATCGTTGTCCCGTTCCGGTCGGAAAATGAACAACAAAGTCAGCAACATCAGAAGTTCCTGTTTGTTGTTGACGTGACGTTGTGGTTCTTTTATGACAGAAAGTTGGTCGTCCCGTCGTCTGCTTCAGCAGCAGATGGCAGTTTTCTGCGTGAGTGTTGGTGTCATGTTCTGCTTGTCTCGTTCTTTAAAATAAGAAATGAAAAACAATCAACGATGTCACTGGCGTGTAAGTGGAAGTTCTCAGAGCTGAGTGTCAGTGAGGCATTACGGCGTCACTAGTAGTGGTTAGTTCATGCCGAGATAACCAGTAGTAAAGTCTTCGCTAACGTGTCAGTAAGACTTCATTGATGCTGTTCATGTTGGGGCAGCAGTGCCCTTGAACAAAGGCTTCATGTCCCAGTGACTGACAGCCTGACCAACCCTGTTGCTCCTCCCCACTTTTACTACTTATTGTAAAAAAACTCCTCATGAGGGCATCGACCGCCATCAGCTGGACCCTTGGTGACGGGTGTTTGATATGTTTATTGTGTCACTGGGATCAACTGAGGTTCTAACTTTATTTGTCTTGGTTACCATGGCGCCAGGGAGACAGAGGTTTAAACAGATCAATCTTCTGGTTTGTAAACAAACTAGCGAATCTCTCACAGGAACACCAGTGTTTGAACATGAATCACATCAGAGGCTCGGTGGTTATGGCGTGTTGTGATATGCGTGTGTTGTGGCGTGGGCGGAGGTGTTAAACGTTCTCCCTCCACGTTTCCTGTCAGAAGCCAGAATCAGCTGCACGTCTCACATCACAACGGCAGAAAGCACTTTACGCTGCCAGCTGGTCGGCGGCAGGAACGAGGATGATGAGGACGGTGACGGCGACAGCGTGCAGATGATGACCGTGTGGTAAAAGCTCTGAACATCCAGCGGCTCCCGTGTGGGAGGAGCTTCAGTCACTCACCAAGTGTTTGTGTCCACAGTTTCTCTGACCCGCTACTGAACCAGGCCAGATGTCTGCAGGAGTCTGGGGACACAGTGACCTCTGACCTTCTGAACCCACTGGGTCGATTCAATGTGACGGTTGGCCTGGTGAGAGGTGGCAACATCACAACCACGATCGACCTGACGAAAATAAGTACGTCTGTATTGTGGCCGCGCTTGAAGAGACGGAGATGAGCTTGATGCTCTGGCCAGAAGCTGCTGGAACCTGTTTAACACGCCGGCGTTGGCGTTCAGGTTTCAGAGCAGCAAGAGCCGCCATGCATTATGAGAACCGTGACCAGAAAAATCTAAAATCAATCAGAAAACTGAGTGGCGAGTTAAACAGGAAGAAGCTCTGGATGAAGCCAGAAAACTTGAATGGGGGCAGTGGAAGTAGAACTGAGGCAGAAAACACTTCCACCATCAAACACGTCACTCTTTTTCAGTGCTAGGATCTCATAAATGCAGTTTTTATGGATCTCTGGTCCCATTGGCCCTTCACCAAGATGGCTGCCAAGTAAGAGTTTCCTGTTGATTCACATCCTGTTTGATGATGAGCAGGTCACCTGTTGGCAGTGGCTGATTGGGTTTGAGGTCAGGTGGTCGCTGGGATCAAGAAGATGCGGGTTCAACTAACGAACGAGATTTTTAGATCAGCAGTTCCTTTTCTTTTAGCAGCTTGTTAGCTTCTTGTCTGTTCACCATTCAGCCATCAGCGTCAAGCTAGCATGAACCCCAACAGTACAGCTTCAGGTTGCATCTCAACACAACTTTTTAATGCCCCCCCCCCCCCCCCAAAAAAAAACAAAAAACAACTCAAATGTCGATGTTTTCTCAATGTTTTACCCTGAAATTCTTAAGCTGTTTGTTTTTTGAGCGCTTCAGTTTGACTTTGGCGTCGTAGCGTTGAGCTGCAGGTTTGTCTTCTGACTCAGTTGATCGGCCAGAGACGTCGTACACACGTCTTACATACACAATACACACGCGGCATACACGTTATACACACCTCATGCACACCATACACAGATACATACGGGTCTTACACGTGTCATACACACATCATACATACAGGCCATAAACACACGTCATACACACGCCATCTCATTCTAATATTTCTTTTTAAGTCTAACAAGACTTTTTAAACTCTACCATTCCTTCTGTAAAACTTTCCTGTGCTAACGCTATCGACAGTTCGCTAACCCAACCCTCCAGGTGGGGGCGCTCACATCAGCCTCACAAAGCCCAACCAGAGTTCGAGCTCCACGAGTCGAAGGCAGCGTCATCGTTTGCACTGAATCCGTTTGGTGTCACCTTCCTGCAGTCCAACCGAGAAGTCCTCAGGTGTGGAACGTCTCCTTCGACCAGGAATCCAACCAGGCTGTGATTCGTATTCGGACTCCGTACCACAACGAGTACCTGAGAGTTGAAAACCAGCTGTTCCAGCTGCTCCTGTGGTCCTCCAGCAGAGAGATGGTAACGCTTGTGCCTCGTTGCGGTTCAGCCTGAGGGTCGTGTGCTGAATGCAGCCTTGTTACTCTGTCGCAGACCTGGAACTCGTCGTCAGAGACTGTGGACCTCGACATGAACCGCCTCCAGAGGAACACCAGGTACTGCGCCAGGGTGCGAGCGATCCTGTCAAAGTCTCTGAGGGGCAGCTGGAGCCGATGGAGCGACACCTACACGTTCGTTACTCCAGCTGGTGAGAACACAGGTTCTATATACTGAATGTGTATGCGCACAAATCCACACATGTACTTGTACACAAGATGTTCTCATCCTTCATGTTCCTCCAGAACATGAAGGACTTGTGGTGTTCTATGTTAGACTCAAGGGAATGATGTCCTTCTGTGCTCGTTTCCTCGAGGAGAGAACGTCCGGGGATGGAATCCGAGAGACGAGAGCCGGGAGATTATGCTCCTACTGACGGTCTGTCTCCTCTCAGCGGCGATGCTGACGTCCATCGTGGTTTTCATGTGGACAAACAAGTACGCGGCCTCTGCTCCCGACTCAGGAACTCCGTCCAGCTCTTCTGCCTGCCTTGACGACTGTTTTCCTTCACAGAACATTCACGTCCATGTGGCCGAGCATCCCGCACCCCAAACCCATGCTGGCGCAGATCTGCACGCCCAATGAAGTGAGCCTCCCCGGGGAAACGCCATCTGACAACCCTGATGCTCCGATACACCACGTGACATGACGCGAGCGTATATGAGGCCACATGCTAGAGCACAAGTAGGACAGCCAGCGGCACTCAGCAGCTTTTGTGCTGATGAGGTGGAAATGTTCCGCTTGGGTAGAACATGGTGATAAAGTCCTGCTACTGAGTTTGTCCTCGGCGTTGGCCCCTGGGCCTGATGGCCCCTGGGCCTGATGGCCCCTGGGCCTGATGGCCCCTGGGCCTGATGGCCCCTGGGCCTGATGGCAGCTGACACCTGTTAGGTGTCAGAGACCCACAGGTTCTACAGCTTGGGTTCACGTAGAAATGTTCGTCCTGTGTGCAGCACCCTATGCTAACTAGCAACTAGCGAGGGCCCAGATTTGTCTCAAAATGTAAATCTTAGCCACGAGACTGCAGAAGCATTTGGGTTTTCAGCTTCATGAACAGAGCTGTCGTTTGATTTCAGGGTCTCCTCTTGAACTTCAAACCTGAGGAGTTCAGCACTCTGAAAATCGAGCCGGTGGAGAAAACAGACGAGCAGCCGAATGACCTCGGCTCTGTCCTCAGCTCCGCCTGCTGTGGCAGCAGCGCCAGTGTCACCACGGAGGAGCTGCAGCGGTCCGCCCCGCTGGGCGGGACCTGCTCCTGCACAGATGAGAACCTTCAGTGCTCCGGCCCCCCTGTGGACGGCTGGACCGCTGAGGCCGTCCCGCTCCAAGCCAGTCCCAAGGAGGAGGCATACGTCACTATGTCCAGCTTCTACCAGATCAAATAGAAACGGGCCAGCGAGACCAGGACCTGCCTCAGAACCCCACAAACAGTGGCACGTAGTTTGGTCCGCTCGTAGTCTGGTTAATAATGTTCATGTTTGTCTAGCGCCACCATCAGTTTGATGCTTGTTCTGCACAGGTTGAGCTGTGATAACTGGGACTAGATCGTAGTTCTACCTCGTTTCTCTGCATCTGGACTGACTTCTACTACATCTGCCTGTTCTTCTTGTCTCGGACATCCAGATGTTACTTGCTTGAACACCTTCAAGAAGCACCAGAACCACAAACCAACTGGACCACAGAGACTGCCTCTCCAACGAGGTGTCAGTCCAAGCCCAAGTCCACCTTGCTCAAAGGAACTGGATCAGCTGGGCTCAGTGAGATCCCAGGACACACCAACACAACTTCTAATACCCCTCGATGTCCAGAACCAGAACCATTTGGGTCCCTGCAACATCTCTGATCATTTGAAACCTGCATGAACTCTCTGCAAAGTTCCCACAAAGAACCATCAAAAATAACATCAGAACCTCTTTAGGGACCTTGAGAGGCACTCTCAACAGATGAACGGCTGAAGTACCTTGGGATGTTGGTCGACCACCAGCCCTCAAGGTTCCACGACACCAAGAACCACATCTTATTCCCGTCTGTCAGAGAGAGAACATACAACCCCAGTGAGATTCTGTACAAAGAACCTCCGCCACCTGAGAAAACCCAAGTGTAGAGAGAGCAGAAGCTCGGATCACGATGCTGCTGAATGGACATTTGTCTGTCGCCATGACAACAACCTCCAAACCTGTCAACCAGCTGCCTCCCCTCGGTGTTGATGGGTCCACACGTTCCTCTACTGGAGCTGCTGCCCCCTACTGGCTGAAACATGGCTGACGGATCAGCTGCCCTCGCCGTTGGAGAAGATGCAACTTTGCTTTGTCACGCCGACTCTGAAATGTAATCCCGCAAAAATCCCCCCGTTTAGTCCGCGAGAAAAGTTTTGATGAATGTTTTTCATCAAGATGGAGGCTCTGACTTCTTCTCTGTGGATCTGGCGAGATGTGGATGGCGTCCTTGACCCGTGTAAGTCATAGATGTTGAACTCAAAGCTGCTGGAGAAAATATCGCCATCACCTCCTGTTTCCTGTCAGCCAGGAACGCGTCGACCAACACCCGCTCGCAACGTCATCCAATAATAATCCTGGTTTTACATCGCACCAATAATCTTTATTAATCAACGCTGCATAACATCAATAAAGTAGAAACCCGTCTGCCGCCGCGTCTCCCTGCTTTACTTTACACTCACCAGACAGAGGCGCTACTCCCCACAGTACTGGACCTGACTGAGTACTGCAGTACTCTAGACCTCGTTGTTACTAAAACTGTGTCCTGATGATGATGATGATGATGATGATGATGACCATGATGGCGGTGACGTTGCCGGCTTTGACTTAGAGTTTCCAGGCATTTCTCATCATCAAAATGAAGTAGACGTCGCTGTCAATGGAGGCGCTGACACCACAGTAGTAGTTGACAAACTCCTCCTGGGTCACCTGTCAATCACAACAAAGTGTTGGTGTGTCATCGTGCCATGGCGGCGGTCGGCATGGTTAGACAGCGAAGAGCGGGTTTGATTAGGGAGTTGCAAATGAAGATGATGAAATGTTTGCCAGTTTCCATCCAAATGAGGCAGAAGAGATTAGCATTGCTAACCGTGACATAATGTTAGTGTGGCTAACCCTTAGGCTAACACGGCTAAAACTCATCCTAGCGTGCGGGAAAGTCCTGCTGGCGGGCTTCAAACGTTGTGCTCTAAGTACTAATCTACTACGAGTAATCCTGACTAAGCAAACCAAATCATCACGCCAGTGTAGCCTGGCGAAACGTCATGCTAATGTAGCTAAAGGTCATACAGGCCTGAAGAGAAAATTAGCTCCACACGTGGATGGTAACTGAGGCCACCGAAGGTGGAAGGATTTGGGTTTTTACTGTAAACATGGAAAAGAGCAAAAGTGTCAATCAACCTGTGACAGACAGAAGTAGGGCCAGATCTGAGGTACGGTTCTGGCACTGAGATCTGAACCCTGTACGGTTCTCCTGTCCAGCTCCTATTGAACTGATCTTGGAGTTGTTTATGTCACCCCACAACACACTGATGCACGAAACCACCACCAGCTGACTTGGTTTACCAGAAGTTGCTAAGTCAGAGTTTCCAGGCGTTTCTCATCACAACAAAGTAGACGTCTGTGTCGACGGAGGCGCTGACGCCAGCGCCATCACTCAGAAACTCCTCCTGGGTGACCAGAGGAGAACGTCAGCATCAACACACTTCATCACTCCACGCAGCACAGACCTGACTCGCTCATGACCTGCAGGCCAGAAAAGTGGTGGTTTGAATCAGCGGCTCTGTGAGCTGACATGCTAACTACCACTAACTACCACTAACTACCACTAACCAGTCAATGCCATCAGCTGAAGGCAAAACTTTGTAGGAATTCAGGAAATATTTTAGTCTCTGAATACGTGTGGTAGTTTTTTTGTCTGTTCTTCTGTAATTGGAGCATTCGTGTCAGAATACCAAAAAGAAGTAACGAAATTAATGATTGTTCTCTAAAAATGTGCAAACAAGACAAAGCGTTAAGTGAAACACATCTAAAAGTACAGAACAGATTCTAAAGGAATGACAGAACAACGGCGGTTCTGGATCGAGAGGTTAAATGGAACGAGTATCTGTGTCAGTTTAGCTGAGGACCCAACAGAAGACCTTCAAGGCCCCCCTGGGGTCCCCCAACCCCACTATGCGAACCCCTGTCTGAAAGCACCACGTTTACGTCCCGAGGCATCAACTCTGTCACTCTCTAAGGTACGACCTTCCCGTCTTTGTCGTACGGCGAGTCGAAGCTGTCCAGGAATGTCCTGAAGACCTGGTCCTCCGTCCACTCGCCGTTCTGGTACTTGGGGTGGTACTTGGCGTTGTAAACCCCTCGCAGGTCTTCGATGGTGATGACCCCGTCACCGGTCCGGTCCAGTTTCCGAAATGCCTGCATGACCACCTCCTTCCTGGCCTTGGACATGGCCGGCTGCAGGTGACACACCACACAATCAGCAGCATGACGTGGCGGAAGCCCGCACCGGGCCCGCCGGACCCCCTACCCTCAGTGTGATGAGGAACTCCTCAAAGTCGATGGTCCCGCTGCCGTTACGGTCGAAGCGCTGAAAGAGGTCGGTGGCTTCCTGTTTCTCCATCAGGACGCCGTAGTCATTCAAACCCTTCAGGAACTCCTTCAAGTCCAGCGAGCGGTTGTTGTCGTCGTCCATGATCCTGAAGGTTCTGCAGGAGGAGCAGACCACAGTTGATCCAGCAGAGGGCGTGACATCCGGACCGCCACCGAGACCTTGTTCTGCTTCTGTCAATCACGATCAACCAGGACCATCGTTACCCCACCACCACCACCATCTTCCTCACCTGCTCAGACCTTTGATCCCAGCAGAGCCGCGGGTCAAACACTGAAGCTGGAGTCGCTCCAATGGATCGGAACACTCCGCCAGCTGCCGTTTGGCGTTCATGGCCATCTCTCGGTCATGTCTCGACGTCCCCGCCATCGCTGATGTCACAAAGACAAAATGTTTGAGTGAATGTGACCTTATTGACCTTTGACCTCAAATATTCTTCAGTGTCTGACAACTTCTTTGATGTGAATCAAACTGAGAAGTGAACCGGCTGCTTCCTGTCCAATGTTTCAGCTTCAGTGAGAACCTGTTGAGGTCCCCGGACCTCACTTTGAGACGCCATGCCCTCGCGCATGTTAATGACTCGCAGTGCTCCGCGAATTGCGTCTTCCATCCGTTACACACGGACCACGACCTACCATCCGGGGTACTCGTCAGTTCAGAGGGCGAACCCGGAAGTGGCTCGCGGAGGAAGAAGAGAGCAGCAGGTCGATCGAACCGTCGGTCAATCGAAACTCACCTCGGACGCAGTTGGAGGTTTTTCTCTTCAGCTCGTCGCCGAGGCTGCTGCCCTTCCCCAAACCACCGCCGTTGCCATGGAGACCGAGTCTCCTCGGTGATTGGCTGCCGGCTCGGCTAATAATAGGCTGTGATGATTGTGACGTCATCAGATCCGCATTCGAACACGCTGAAGCGCGTTAATGAAGGTGGTGGGGGGGGGGGGGGCAGGAGCCTTCAGATGGGCCTAAATTCAGGAGTCAAACCAGTTCATCCTCCAGAAGAACAAGACTGAGCTGAGGACCCAAGCTCATCCCTGCACGACTAGTACTAGTACTAGTGCTAGTACTAGTGCTAGTACTCAAGCTCATCCCTGCACGACTAGTACTAGTGCTAGTACTAGTACTCAAGCTCATCCCTGCACGACTAGTACCAGTACTAGTGCTAGTACTCAAGCTCATCCCTGCACGACTAGTACTAGTGCTAGTACTAGTACCCAAGCTCATCCCTGCACGACTAGTACTAGTGCTAGTACTAGTACCCAAGCTCATCCCTGCACGACTAGTACTAGTGCTAGTACTAGCACTAGTACTAGTACCCAAGCTCATCCCTGCACGACTAGTACTAGTACTAGTGCTAGTACTAGTGCTAGTACTCAAGCTCATCCCTGCACAACTAGTACTAGTGCTAGTACTAGTACTCAAGCTCATCCCTGCACGACTAGTACCAGTACTAGTGCTAGTACTCAAGCTCATCCCTGCACGACTAGTACTAGTGCTAGTACTAGTACCCAAGCTCATCCCTGCACGACTAGTACTAGCACTAGTACTAGCACTAGTACTAGTGCTAGTACTAGTGCTAGTACTCAAGCTCATCCCTGCACGACTAGTACTAGTGCTAGTACTAGTACTCAAGCTCATCCCTGCACGACTAGTACCAGTACTAGTGCTAGTACTCAAGCTCATCCCTGCACGACTAGTACTAGTGCTAGTACTAGTACCCAAGCTCATCCCTGCACGACTAGTACTAGTGCTAGTACTAGTACCCAAGCTCATCCCTGCACGACTAGTACTAGTGCTAGTACTAGCACTAGTACTAGTACCCAAGCTCATCCCTGCACGACTAGTACTAGTACTAGTGCTAGTACTCAAGCTCATCCCTGCACAACTAGTACTAGTGCTAGTACTAGTACCCAAGCTCATCCCTGCACGACTAGTACTAGTGCTAGTACCCAAGCTCATCCCTGCACGACTAGTACTAGTGCTAGTACTATTACTAGCGCTAGTACTAGTACCCAAGCTCATCCCTGCACGACTAGTACTAGTGCTAGTACTAGCGCTAGTACTAGTACTAGCATCAACATCAGCGCATCAGTGTCAGTAGCACTATAAAAACTTGACTCTTATGTTTTGGGCGGTGGTGTGTGTGTGGGGGGGGGGGGGCTGATGAGAACAGCGAATCAGAGACGACTCAGACTTGCTGGCTGACTCCTGATCAAACGCTCTGACTGGTCGCCGGGTTCGGCCCGGACGCTCAGCGAGGCTTTCAAAGGCTCCAGTAAACTTGAGTGTTCTCCTCCAACAACCGCTCGTTGTTAGAGAGAACGTCGGTTCTACCGTCTCCCATGCAACTGGTGTGCGTTGAGGGTTCTGACCCGGTGGACGGGTATATGTCATCGACCAGCTGTCACAACACGGAAACACTTGGATCACTTTTATTGACAGATAACAAGACTGACAGCTAACGATCAATAACAACCTACTGTCAATCACCAGATGTATGCAATCAGACCATAAATATTCAGACAGGCCCCCCCCACAGAAGTAGTCACATGATTCAACGCTATCCTACACGAGTGCTTGACACGTTCCACCTGCAGCTCATCCACAGGAACCAGTGTTTCCACTTTACGCTCATTTGTCACAAAAATGTTGTATTTAGTGACCGCAGAACAAACCATTGGTCAGAGGGTCTCAAGGTAAGGTCCAGGGACCCTGAGCGGTCTTTGAGAGTCTTCCAGTGGTTCCTGCTAGCTTCAATGCTACAGCAGATTGAAGGAGTTCAGGTTCCAGGTTCCTTTTCCTCTCTGACTGCTGGCGGGAGACAAACTCCAAGGTGACAGAATCTTCATCCTTTCATGACGTCCAGTCCAGGCAGGGATTTTACTTAAATAAATATAAATACTAAATAAATACAACCTCCACAGAATCTCACGAATAAGACATGATGTTGTAAACATTAGCAGCTCAGACGCCGCCGCCGTCATGTCAGGTCAATTAGACATTACCAGTGTGTCCCTGAGGGGGAGGAGCTTCCACATTCCTGATCAGTTTACCAGCAAAAAACTGAGATGCGACATCGCAAGACTATCACGCTCACATGCTAACTAGCATCCTGCATGTTGCAGTCAATTAGGCTCCACGTCCTTTAGCCCCCCCCCCCCAGCTTTTTTCTTCAGACGCCACATAAGCTGACCTGTTACAGCGTTCCCCTGGAGCCTTTAAATATGGGACGCTCCAGCTGTGTCCACTGCTGTGGACAGGTTACCATAGTTACGGACACCACCCCACTCCCCCACTGCCATCGTCCTCAGCTGGAGCTCAAATGTAACTGTTCTGAGGAAAAGTGCAGAAAAACAACTGTGAAGTTGACCTTTGACCTATAAATGTCCTTTTATCCATTTAGAGAGTTCAGTTAGATGTGATAATCTGTAGTGAGGAATTCTTGAATGGTGCTTGAGAACTGACCTTTGACCTCCAGGCTCCTGTCAGGTGACAGACAGACTACACGCCCTAAATCTGGTTTTCAAGGTGATAGACGGGACTATCAAACACAGCCTAGCAGAATGGTGGGACTACGCGTTGCTATGATGTCATGTTGTTTTGCGTGCTAAGCTAATATATGAAGGTAGCGCTGGCCGGCTGCCCGCCGCACCTTCAGGCTCTGCTCATTTAACCCTTACAGCTCCTCGTCGGCCACGTTTCCTCCTGCTGGAAGGAGCTTGGTGTTTGGTCATGGGGACATCAAAATGTTGGTACGTCTCATCTCTGGACGACAGCAGTGGCTCTGGCCGGGGCGTGCGATTCTAACGTCCTGCTCTCGCTAGGCGGCTCGCATCTCTGAACGAAGCATCGTTTGTTCTAGACTGGTGACCTCACTCATCCAGCTGGTTCAGTTCTTTTGCTGTACAGCTTTGAGTACGTCGACATGCATCCTGGCAGGTGGGGTCAGGGATCATCTACATGGGGGTCAGAGGTCATGAGTGCTGTACATTCTCTATGCATCTCAATGTGGTGAGGGAGATGTAGGCGTGGCTTCCAGTTCATGGCTCTGCTTTGGGAATCTTTTCCCCGTTAGACATCATCAAATATCCGGCTGCGTGAAGACGACATGGACAGGTAGCGTCCTCCTGCGTGCCTGAAGGGCGTCGACACGTGACAAACGACACAATTAGCGTTTGAACATCAGAGTTCAGCTGGGAGAAGTGAGGGGGAGGTGACACACCTGCCAGGTTCAGGGTCCAGCGGGTCGTCTCTCAGTGACTCGGCATTGAAGTCCAAAGGTTCGGCGTCCTGCAGCAGCTCGATACAGTCGCGCTCCGCACCGCCGCTCCGACAGTATTTTGCCTCTGATTCAAAACACGAGACAAACGTGAAGCGCAAAATAAAAACTCCACTGCTCTCAGTAACGGGGGAGCTGCCAATTATCATTTCAGAATTCCTGATCAATGAGACCTGCTCTTAATTGGAATTTTGTCTCGTCTCGCCTGACGTTTCTTTATGAAACTATGATGTCATCACTGAGAGAGTTGTTGCCACGTACGTCGATTGTTGCTGGTGTTCACCGCGTCCGAGTAGTTGGTCTCCTTCATCTCATGGCTGCTCCGGTTCCTGGTACTGAGCTCCTCCCTCTGGTTGCCGTAGCGCTCTCTCCACTCCTGCAAGCACCCGCACACCCACACACACACACACACACCCACACACAGGATATTTGCTGTCAGCAGGGCTCAACACAGCAGGACAGAACTTCAGCTTAAACAAAGGAAAGAATGAAAAGAAAAACAGAACTGTCAATCATTCAGACTGGAGATTTAAAAGTCAAGTAATGAACTCGCGATCCTCAGTTATCAGCAGGACCACCAAAAGCTACCGTCACAAATCCTTTATTTACTCGCAATGGTTGTCATCCAAACTGAGAAAGTTCAGAGAACGACCAGAGGAGGGCCACAGCGAGTTCATACGCTGGCGTCCTCGGTCATGATGATGAAATCAGATGGAAGTTGCCAGAAAAGACTTTGGTAACACAAGAGAGGCAGATGTTGCTCCATGTACAGATGTGGTGTATCACAGAGCCTAAAGGGAAACGAGCTGCTGACACTCACTCGCCGTCTGTTCTCGCCATCTTCCAACCTCTGCCGCTTTCTTTTCTCTGTTAAAAGACATGGGGTGAATGCAGGTGTGTCATTTGACTGAATGTTCTGTGGGGAATATCGAGCAGGTGAGCGGGCCGACCTCGTCGAATCAGCTCCTTGCCCTCGTCGATCAGGTCAGAGGTCATTTCATTGTCCCCCATGAACTGCTGGAAGCCCAGAAGGTTGAGGCAGCGCGTCCCCAAGCTGAGGACGTGTTTGATGACATCTCAGATCACAACAAAGACATCAATCTGATATCAGCCATTTGGGGGAGGAGTCTCACCTGAAGTACGTGGCGATACACAGGATAATGATGAGCATAGGGTAGTAGATGTAGAAGCCGTTAGCGATGACCGACAAGATATGCATCGACCCCATGATCTGAAAAACAGCAGGAGGTGAGCTCACACGGTGAGGTGCTGAAGACGGAGGTGCTGTGTCAGGCGTCACTTACGGAGGTGTACGCCGTCTGCTCCTTGTCCTGGTGGGAGATGGCGGAGTCCATGTGGATCAAACCCAGGAAGTTCAGACAAAGAGGAGGAGTCAGACGACAGAACAGCCTGCAGATTCAAGCACACCCACGCCAGCGTCCTCATCAATGTGCCATCGGAAGACAAGAACAGCAAACAAGTTTCAGGAACTCTTTTGTGAATGTGAAGAATTTCCTCGGTGTTTCTGCTTCCTGTCATATTTTCTTCTTTGTCTGTCTTTTTGGTGGCCCTGACCACCAATACGAAATACCGTAATACCACAAATAGACAAGCATCCAAATCCAAATCCAAGCAGCAGCTGTTTGAGCAGGTTTTCACTTGAGCTGCTTCACAAAGACAAGATGAGCAAAGCTAATGCTCCCGAACGAGAGTCGTCAGGTTCACGTCAGGACCCTCGATCGTAGCGAGTGTCCACGTTCTCCTTTCAAACTTAAAGCTCCTTCCTTCATCGGTCCAAAATCCCTCAAACCCCAATCTGACCCCAGAATCATGTGATCATTGGGTCGGTGTGTAGCTGAGCCAGCGCACATGAAGGAAGCTCCACCTGGCCACCTGAATAGTTTGGTTTGCGTGCGCATGTGCACAGACGCACACACACACACACACACACGCAGACACACACACCCGCACAAATACACACATGCACACACACACGCATACACACACACCCGCAGACACACACACACACACACACACGCACAAATACACACATGCGCACACACACGCATGTACACACACACACATACACACACGTGCCCACACACACACACGCGCACGCACCCACACACGCAACCCTCACACACCCCAACTGAGAACTTGACACCATGTGGTGTATGTGTGTATCTTCAGTGTGGCAACACTTACATGCCACTGAACTGGAGGCTGTAGGCGTCGGTCTGATGGTGAGACGCCAGGTAGTAGTAGTTGAACACCCGGATACGGAACACCGTGGAGTACACGCATGTGCACAGGAAAAAGATTGTGATGAAGCACGCCATCTGGTGGAGAGAAGCCACATCACAACCAGGCAAATCAGCTGAAGAAGACAGGATCTTATGTTCCGGCATCATCGCGGCGTTTAGGTCTGTGATCACATGAATTCTCCTCTGGCACATTCACATCACTTTCAACACACTGGCGCTTGCTTTGGTAACACCAGAGACAGCCAGAAACAAGATGGGGGACAGAATGATGAGACATGGCAGGCATGTGTCTCACCTCGATGTAGAGGTAGTTGTAGTCTTGCTCCGCCAGCTGGATGAACACGGCGAATAGCGAGAGGACGGGCTGGGTGCTGAAGAAGGTGCACTCTGACCAGACCACCGCCACGCTGAACAGGGTCAGGACCACGGACAGCAGCCTGTAGAACCAGCGCTTCAGGAGACACTCCCAGTACCACTCTGGAGACAACGACACGTGGAGCCTTCACAACGTGTCGACAGCTTCGCACCTTCGTCCAGTCACGCCTGTCGTCACGGCTTCTCACTCTTATCAGCTGATTATTACAGCGTCTATTTGTATGTTTTACTCGGGTTTTAGCACAGATCTTTTCTATATGTTCCATCTTCGTAGTGAGGAGTTGAATGTGATCATTTAAAAGAGTTCAGGAACATGCTAATGAAGAACGCTAAGCATTGCCAGTTTAAACTTCGCTCCGGGTCTCTCTGAGGCCGCGCCTCCCTCCACCAAGCACCCGTCACTCAGGTGGAGCAAAAGAATTCGGCAGCTCTCGACTGTCAAGCATGGCCTTCTATGTTTCTGAGGCAG
Organism: Aulostomus chinensis; assembly: GCF_037954235.1. Taxonomy (NCBI): domain Eukaryota; kingdom Metazoa; phylum Chordata; class Actinopteri; order Syngnathiformes; family Aulostomidae; genus Aulostomus; species Aulostomus chinensis. The sequence goes on from NC_141338.1 coordinate 322,857, forward strand.
CACACCTCTGTAACCTTTAGCTGTAACGGGCCTGCCGCCACGTTTTTACAGTAAACCACTCACAGGGCCCACAAGCGATGACACATCTGATGTCTCGAGAACCTTTTGATCTTTTACAAATGAACTAGCTAGCCATGGAACCCTGAATCAGGGTTTAAAATAAGGCCCCGCCCTCAAACCCACCTGCTGTGGGCGTGTACACATATCTACTGAACCAGCCAGAAGGATCTGAAGATGGGAAGCTGTGGACAAACTGGTGGGAGGAACTGGTCTCATTCCTGGCCACATCCTCCAGGTGGATGGCCTGCTGCAGGAGGATCTGCCACTGTACACGAGTCCGGTTGTGTCTCTGTACCGCATAGATCACCTGGACAGACACGCAGTCACACGCGCTTCATGGTTCAGGTTCAGAGGCAGGCTCTCGAGTCATTCTGGTCTCACCTGCTTATGGAGCTTGACCAGACTCTTCTCGCTGGGATACGTGTTCTGTTTGTCATCAAAGTCCTCATAGTCATCCATGTTCCGGCCCATCTTCTCCTGGTAGTCCAGCGGGCACTGAGGGGGGCATCACGTCAGTCCACCTGATGTGTCACATGACGCGTGAGCTTGGTGGCTTCACTTACCTTCCTGAGGATGGTGTCAATGGCTTTCCTCAGCGGATGGTTGTACTTAATGGATTCGCTGACCTTCCTCACCTCCTGCAACACAATAATGCCACAGAAATAAGCTCCTCCCCCTTCCTGCACTGGACCCTCTGATGTGATACTGCTTCACTCTAAAGGTATTTAACTGTCAAGGTTTTAAAGTATTTTATTCAAATCCTCTAAGAGTAATACTTCACCCAGAAATATTGTTCATTTGAAGTACTCACTAATAGGGTTCTTGAGTGCAGCAGAAACAAACAAATGCCTCAGTTGACAAAAGCCCAGAACCACAAGAGTTCTAGTCAGTTCTGGTCTCCAGTCCGATTGTTGGTGGATCCCTGATCCTCCATCTGGATCAAGGAGACCTGGATTCTACCAGACCACCTGGAGAGGTGGTGACCAGACGTTTCTGGACAGTTTAGCTGCTGTTAGCATCAGTCTCCATTAGCTTCAAGCTAAATATACGTGGCTGGTTCTTCCTGCAGCCTGGAGTCACTAAGAAGTGATGGAGGAGGGAGAAACTTCTTCATGAGCTGAGTACTCCTGGTAGTGAGTACTTGAGGGCTAAAGTACACTCTTGAGTGAGGTATCACTTTAGGTTTGATGTTAATAATTTGGGAATTAGTGAATCACTTTTTTTCGTTTTACAGCAAATCCACTTAATTTCTTCAGTAAAAAAGGAAAAGGCCATGAGCAAATAAGCAAGAAGTTGTGGAAAACATTTCAGCAGAAAATGTAAACAACATTTTTACAAAATAACAAGAAAACTATACATTTATTTATGTTATGGGTTTAAAGGTCAGATAGGAAATGATGTGTCAGCCGAACACTGTTGAACTTGTCAAGTCCAACATTGCATTTTAACATCAAGATGATTTTGACTCAACCAAATTGGCGTCCGATGTCCTGCTGAAGGCTGATCTTACATTTCCTTCAAACCAGCATTTAGACAAAGCTGACATCAAACTATTCCCAGTTCTACGTCCCAGCACCGTCTGCAGCCATTTGCCCACCTCCATAACGTCCTCCAGGTTCTCCTCTGCGTCTGCCTTCTCCGTCATGAGCTTAGACGCCTTGAAGTAGGTTTTGATGAGCAAGTGTCCGTGCTGCGATGCATTCCAGTAGGAGCGAGGGATCTCCACCAGCCCGTAACCGAGTAGCAGCACCAGAAGGAAGAGGCCCCAGGTGTTGGCGGCGGTGATGCCGACGGTCTGCAGCTCGGACCTGCGTGCATAGGGAGGTCTGCTTTAGTTATTCCACGTCTGCAGACGACCACTGGAGGCTCCAGGGCACCAAGTGTGGCCACAGTCAGTGATGAGGGTTGAATCCCACCCGTCACGCTCGATGCACGCTGCCTCCATGGAGGGCAACCTTCACCCGCTCTTGGAAATTTACAAATGTGGCAGTGAAATTTGGCTCAGCTAAAAACACGAATACACACAAATATATAAAAACAAGCTGAAAAAAGTTAAATATTTACTCTTCAGATAAATTCAGTCGATCTGATCAGAACTCCCTTCAGAGAACAGGCGCTTGAGGAGTTGCTAGCTTACCATCATGGTGACACTCCTAAGACCACGATAACATTGAGGAATATCTGGTCAAGCATCAACCATCCTTTTCACCTGAGCAGATTCCAAGAACGCGCCTTTTTTTAATCTTCTGTTTTCTGCATTTACTCTTTCTAGAAAAAAGGCAGCACTACTTTTTTTAAAGCTACTTCAAAATACGTCAAAGCATTGCTGGAAAGACGAATGGTAAGTCCTCACATTGTTGTCCATGAGACAAATGATGGAGCAGCAATACGCTTCAGACATGGGTGCTGCAGAGCTGCTCCGCCCCTCGGGATCAGTCTGGTTACTCAGACACACACAAGTCACTGACTAAGTTAACTAGCTGGTTGTGTGCAACCATGTGGCAGCTTCCTCTCAAACATGTCCCTATCTTGCTTCCTTGAGTCCCCTCACCAGGTCAGATTCCACCCAGGGTGAACTGCCACATAGATGAGCAGAGAGCCAAAGATCAGCAGGTAGGTTCCATAGTAGATGGCGTTCTCAATCAGTGCTGTTTTGATCTTGCCAGTGATGGAGAACCCTCCGGAGCGAGCGTACGACTGCATGAAGGGCAGCAGCAGCCTGGAGGGCACAGAGAGCACCGCTAACACACCACACATGGCGACAGACACACGCTAACACGCCCACGGACAGGATGCTGCGGTTTGGCACAGTGGCCTCTTACTGACCATGTGAGACACTGGGACGTCCAGTACACAACCCTCCAGAAGACAGGCATGATGCCATCAGGAATGTAGCTCCAGGGCTTGTAGCACAGCTTCAGGGCACTGACATGGAGATAAAAAGGGACAATGTGGGAGGAGCCACTGACCAGTGTCACTGTGCCACTGGACAGTTTGAGTGGGCCTCCAGTCACTAGTTCTTAATCCGGTCTCGCCGCCGTCATCTGTCCTGTATCTCAGCATGATGTGTGAACACAAAGGAACTGAGCGTAACATGAACATTGCCAAGTTTAAGTTTGTTTATGTGATGTAAGATTTAGCTTATAAGTTTTATATGCTGGCTCTCCATGGTCACTGCCAACACCAGGCTTCCTCATACAACGGGCAGGGGCGTGGTCAACTCAATGTAAAGGCAGTCTGGGTCACTCTGTATGTCAGCCAAGGCCCCGCCCACTATTTGAGGAGTTATGGTTGTAAAATTCTTCTTTTTAGAAAGGGCATGCTGACCAACCTCTGAGTGGGTGATGCGGAGGCATTTCCTGCTGTGTGATTGGCAGGTGATGGGCTGTGGTCGATTATACACTGCTTGTAGATGGTCTGGTGAGACAGAGACAGACGGGCGGTGACTGGCGGCCGCGAGTGACAGACGTCAACCGCTACAGCCCAGGACTCACCGTGCTGACGTCCAGAGGTAAGATGAATACGATGAGGAAGCACAGGTACCACGCCAGCAGCGTGCCAAACAGCACCATGCGCTGCTGCTTGCGGAAGTCTCCATATCGGTGCAGAAGGAAGAGCGCCAGGAAGAACACCACCACAATCTCCAAGCCCAGTGCAGCGCCGCTCATCCTGCTGCCTTCTGCTCAGCTGCCCAACAGGAACCTGGAGCAGACACCATACCAGACACTTCCTGTCACGTGTTCATGAGGGAGTCCCTGGCCAGGTCCATCTACAGGTCCCGCAACTCCATGGAAACAAAATCCAGACAAAAAGGACGAAGAACTCAAACACGCTGTCGACAGACGCACATCTGGACCTGGCAAGCAGGTGAACCAGTGTGTCACTCAGGACAAGCTGGTCTGACCATCCCGCCGCTGCGTCTGCAGTTGAACCCCAGCAAGTTAATGAGACCCTAACCTTTAACCATACCACTTCTATAATTACTGATCGTAGTTCTTGGTATGTCAACAATGTACTCCCTGAGTTTCAGGGTCCATTTCTTCTTAATTTTTGTAGCATGTCACAATATTTTTCAATAACAACTTCATCATCCGTCGGCATGCTTGTTACTTTAGTATCAGAACGAGTCCAGAGCATCCTGACCCGAGGGTAAGGGGCTGTGAACACAACACAGGCCTAACAGTTAATGTACTTCCGGTTCTTCCCTGATTGGTAACTACAAAGGACTTCAGGTGTAACTGACGACTCCAGGGTGCTGCCGTCTTCCGAGGACAACGCCAGCCTGCCGTCTTTCAAAACAGATCCAGACGGACCCCTCAAGGGGAAACCAGATCGGATGGGACGCAGTAAAAACTGGATCTGCAGGTCAATAATTTAGACAGAGCTATGTGTCTGCTCTCAATCGTGACCATGGCAGCTGCGAAACAAGTAGCTTAGCTTAGCATCGCTTCGCAGACAACAGCCTCACAAGGACGTCGCGCCATCCATGTCGTGTTCCGGCCGTGCGAGGGAGGACACGGGAGCTGCCAATGGAGCTCACCCGCCCGGGACGTCGGTTAGCTAGGCAGCAGCAGCAGCTAGCTAATGCTGGCTAGCTAGCGAGCTAGCCAGCATTAGCTAGCATGGAAGCAGTGACGATAGCGTGACCTCAAACTCTCACCGCCGAGTGGCTTTCGGGTCTACAGCTTTCAGCCTAGTTTCCTTAGGCAGCGGATCAATTCTTCTCCTTCGAGAAACTCCAGCTTCCTGTCTCGCTGGCAGGCAGCAGTGGTCACTTCCTGGTGACGATCTCAAGGCGTTGGGGAGGAGAGGGCCGTGACGTCACTGCGGCGAGTCGCGCTGTAGCGCAGGCGCATTATCGATATATGGTTCTGGAGGGCTGAAGATATCAGCGTTAATCTGATTTGTATTCTGGATATTTATCTATCTATCTATCTATCCATCCATCCATCCATCCATCCATCGGACTTGTGATTGGCTGTTGCTACCCCAGGTGACCTGTCAATCAAGATACTGCCCATTTGTCCCAGTCAAAATGCCTCAATGTCTTTAAAATGCGAGGATACCAGGCAGGAGCCCTTTCACACAGGAGAGCGTTCAGTCTGACCAGAGGTCAGAGGTCAGACAGCTGATGGGTCAGCACAGAGATTCAGCCCTGCTCTCTGTTTCAGGACAGCAAGCAGAGCCGTAACCATGACAATCGACCTGTTGTTCAGTGGTCCTCTCCACTCGGCGTACGCCCCGTTGTCGGAGGCGTTGTCAGCACTGCCCTGACGGAGTGCCGCTGCCGGTTCAGGTTCATCCTGAATAAATATTTGCTGGATCAACAGGTCCAAGCTCTGCTTTCATAACTGTGTTCCACTTTAGCTGCAGAGTCAACAGAGCCTCTGACACTCACGGTCCGGTGTCACGCCGCTGACAGAAGCATCCGTGGGTTTAGCTCCTTGTGAAGGCGTCTGAACACACCACTCAACCAGAACCCAACGCCGGCAGCATCACTGGCCTCCTGCTTTGATCGGTGGGTTTTTGTTTTCTGGTCCTTTTCAAAAGAACAATTTGTTCCTAACTTTCCAACTTTGTTTCCAAGTGCTTGGGAAATGCAAATCAGTCATAAAATATAGTTTAGAAATTCAAACATAATAGAGGCCAAGTTGAGACCACCAGACAGGACCTCAGAGCACGTTTAGCATGGGCAGCAGCGTGGACCAGGGGGTGTGGCCTCTGGGTCTGGAGCTAAAGTGGCCATGTTGAGCTGTGCTGGCTTGTGAGCTAAACAAGACCTGAGGGTTGAGACTGAGTCTGGAGGGACACCCGGCCAGAGACCGTGACGCCGCCGCTCTGACTTCAATTATTCACCGCCAGCACAGGTGGAGCACAGCGAGGCAAACCGAGACAGAAACTAGACAACGCGTGTTTACACCCAACTGGGCTTCCGTACCGGCCACACCGCGGCCAGGTGACGTTGTGTGCGTCGATCATTCGGTCAGAGGCTCCTCTGATTGGCTGCTGGTCGATGTTCACGTGAATCCCGAGTGGGTTTGAAGCTGCTGCAGAATTATGACCCCGCGACACGCAGGGCCACCGGGCAGGGAGGGAGCCAGGAAGCGACGTGAGGATGAGCGCCACTGGCCTGTAGTCCACCTGATCTGCTCAGGTAACTTCACTCAGTTCTGAAGTACCTTTAGGGTTTAGGGAAAGTGTGTACTTGTACATTCATTATTTGCAATGAATAAAAAGATGAACTATCCGGCAGCCCAGTTCCAGGAAACCCGAAAGGAGAAGGATCAGGTGTTTGTACTCCGCAGTGAAATGATCTCCTGTTGAGGTTACTCTACTAGCTGCATAAGTAACTTTAGTAGTGCTTAAAGTACTTTACAAGCTGTTGAGGTCATTTACTAGCAGTTAAGGTACTTTGCTAGCTGGTAACTTAACTAGTTGTTCAAGTGATTCTACTAACTGTTAAGGTAACTTCACAAGCTGTTTCGGTCCTGTTGAAGTTATTTCCTAATTGTTAAGGTACTTAACAAGTTATTCAAATAATTTCCTTGATCACATAATTTTACTCACTGTTCAGGTGCGCTACTAGCTGTTAAGGTAACTTTACAAGCTGTTAATGTACTTCACTAGCTGTTAAGGTAACTTTACAAGCTGTTAATGTACTTCACTAGCTGTTAAGGTAACTTTACAAGCTGTTAATGTACTTCACTAGCTGTTAAGGTAACTTTACAAGCTGTTAATGTACTTCACTAGCTGTTAAGGTAACTTTACAAGCTGTTAATGTACTTCACTAGCTGTTAAGGTAACTTTACAAGCTGTTAATGTACTTCACTAGCTGTTAAGGTAACTTTACAAGCTGTTAATGTACTTCACTAGCTGTTAAGGTAACTTTACAAGCTGTTAATGTACTTCACTAGCTGTTAAGGTAACTTTACAAGCTGTTAATGTACTTCACTAGCTGTTAAGGTAACTTTACAAGCTGTTAATGTACTTCACTAGCTGTTAAGGTAACTTTACAAGCTGTTAATGTACTTCACTAGCTGTTAAGGTAACTTTACGAGGGAGGACGAATCCTCCTTGGTTGGCATTTGGATGATGTCCTGTGATTGGCGCTCAGGTGACCTGGAGAACGTCTCCACAGGGGGTCGATGCGCAGATTTTCTGAAAAGGTTCTCTGTTCAGTCGTCTGTCCTGCTTGTCTTGCAGTTGTCTGAATGAGCTTCCTGGCAAGTCCAACATGCCGATGGATATGGCACCTCCTCTCTACCTGTCCAACCAGGAGTTTGTCTTCAGGACGTGTCCTAAGAACCACCCAGCTCCTCTGAGCTTCGTTGATCAGACCCAACTTGAGGATGCCAGACCTGCCAGAAGAGACGCCAGGAAAGCCAAGCGGGTGACGTTTGCTGATCACAAGGGTCTGCCGCTGACGAGGGTGAAGGTCTTCTCCCAGTTCAAGGATCCGATTGGTGTCCCTCTGGACCTGATCCAGGAGGAACTGAGCCTGGATTTCCGTCTCCTGGCTGAGGGTGACAGACTGGTGCTGGACTTTGCCCAGCCGGCCTCTGATTATCTGCACTTCCGCCAGAGTCTTGAGAGGAACTGCGTCTGCCTGGAGCGCTGCGTGCTGAAGGAGAACGTGTTGGCAGGAACCGTCAAAGTCAAGAATCTGTCCTTCCAGAAGTCGGTGATGCTGCGAGTGACCTTTGACACCTGGAAGAGCCACATGGACGTGGACTGTGTCTATGTGAAGGACTCATATCCCAGCTCGTACAGCGACACCTTCTCCTTCCAGGTGTCGCTGCCGGACAAGCTGCCGCCTCACCAGCATGTAGAGTTTGCGATCTGCTACGTGGTTGGTGGCAGCGAGTACTGGGACAGCAACCACGGACACAACTACCGCATCCTCTGGTCCTCCATGAGGCGGCGTGATCAAGATGCCTGCAACCGCCACACTGACTCCTTTGACCTGGGAATTCATTTTGACCGATTCGGCAGCCCCACCTGTTCGCACGGCATCTTCCCCGACTGGCCCGCCTACGCCAGCTGTGATAACGTCGGCCCATATTACTGAGCGCTGAGGACGCCGTGGTCGGCTGGTTAGCTAATCGCTGGTTATAATACAGATGTAGAGAAACACAGATTGATGATCGTGGGTGTGTGACCTTTAACCTCCAAGGCAGCAGCAGGAAATGCCGTCCTTCCTTCCTACGTAACGTTTGCGGTTCTGACATAATCCTCGTTCTGTGTCACATTCATGGGAACTCGATTTACTGAGAAAAACGAGGCCTTATTGAACGGGAAGAGCAGCATCGCCGTGCTCCCATGTCTGGTCACTCTGGTGGTCGCTCTGGTGGTCGCTCTGGTGGTCACTCTGGTGGTCGCTCTGGTTGTCGCTCTGGTGGTCACTCTGGTGGTCGCTCTGGTGGTCGCTCTGGTGGTCACTCTGGTGGTCACTCTGGTGGTCGCTCTGGTGGTCACTCTGGTGGTCACTCTGGTGGTCGCTCTGGTGGTCGCTCTGGTGGTCACGCTGGTGGTCGCTCTGGTGGTCATCCACTCCCACTTCTCTTTTTTGAAAGAAATCAAGTTTAATGGACAAAGGTGATCAGCATTAGTAAAGCATGACTTTAGCAGAAACAAAAAAACAACAACACTTACGAGACAATTGGGAGAAAAATAAATACAAAAAAATGTGACCTGCAAAAATCTAAACTCCTCAGAACCAAAGAGCCGTCTGAGAACCGGAAGGAATGCAGAACCAAAGATCTTGTGGTTCGTGAGGGACGCTGGCTCGGGATCTGCTGAAACCTCAGTCAGAGGAAATGAGACGACCTTGAGTCGTGGTTGTTCTGTCACCGCTGCAGTTCGGGGGGGCAGGCATATTTGGAGATAAGTGACATCATCAACATCACCTCCCAGAACGGGAAGAAGGGGGTGGGGCTCTGGATTCACAGGCACTTCAGGTTACTTAACAGTGGACGCAGACAACAAGGGTTACTCCATGACCTGACCATGGCCACCTATCAGCCTTGGCCACGCCCCTCCACCCCACTGGAGGTCACGGCGCACTGGTGACCCTCGATGACACAACATCTGTTTGACCTGGTTGAGAGTTCGCAGTGGTGGAAACAGAATGTTCATTTTGTCTGAATGTGAATGCAGAGACACACAAATGACACGGTTGATGATGCAAGCAGCAGGGGAAGTGATCACACACACCTCCACACATACACACACACCTCCTTACACACACACTTCCAACCCCCCCACACACACCTCCACACACACACACCTCCACTCTGTATATAAATGTTTTCAGAGCGGCGTGAGGGACCCCCTGCTGGCCCTCCACGGAGGAGGAGCAGTCGTTTCCTGTCACTGATTCCGTAGGCGCCACTTTTAATGACATCATTTTGATATTAATAAATATTTTCTTGTGACCTCAAACACTGAGTTCCTGGTTGTTTCCTGGCAACTCTCATTTCTGGCTGATGTGTTGTTAAAGAAATCCCAGTCAGTTTGCTTGATACGAGACAAAAACCTACCGAGGAGCAACAAGTGGAACCTGCGGGTCAAGCGCCAGCTCGTGATTGGCTGAAGGCGATGATTCGTGGTCACAGATGAACTGAAGTAAATAACCTTCAGTTGCGTTTGTGATCCTTGTGAACTCCTGTGCGTGTGTGTGTGTGAGAGAGGGACATTGGCGGCCCCGTCCCAGTTTGTGTGGATGCGTGGTGGACGCGTGGCCACCAGCGGGTCGATGATGGCCTTTGATCTCTGTCACAATCTTGAACACAGCAGGTTTCATCAGGGTTTGTGTCAGGTGGACAAACGCTGCTCAATAAAGTTATTGTGACGTTTGATGCTTGTCAATCTGTGTGTGGGTTCCCCAAGGTGAGGCCCGGGGAACCTCGGGGTTCCGCTACACCCACGTCTCAGACATTTTTCACCATCACGTGTAAAGAACCAGGAACCCTTCGAATCCCTGAAGACTTTACAATTTTAAAAACAACCTTTGGTCCACTGTCGCTGATCTGCTGCTCCCTCACTTTTTGTCTTGAACTCTGGGAGACCCTCAAGGGCCCGTGCGCGTCCCCAGACCCTCGCTGAGAACCCCAGCTCTGACAGAGGGAACCGGGGCTAAGATCTTGTTATGGTCACTTAGAACTTGAGTGTGGAGAACCGCGACTCAGTCACCAGCGAAGAAGCAAAAGAAAAAATCCGGCTGAAGAGGAATGTGGTCACGTGTCAGTACAGGAAGCCGCTGGTCCGTGTCGCGTCCGCCAGGTGGCGACAGTGTTAGCGCAGCCTCGTCCACCCACAGGCTTCCAACGATCTCGGTTCCATGATCTCATACAAACGTGGTTCCGGTTCTGATTTCTCGGTCCAGCTGTTTGACCGTCAGCTGATCGACAACTCAGACTGAAGGAGCCGCCACGGAAAGAAACACGGGCAATAAAATCAACAGGAAACGGATCGAAACACGATCGAAACTTTCAGAATAAGAGTCACGCGGGTTGGATTTGACGTTGGTCTCGTGGAACCGGAACTCGCCAGAATTGTGACCGAATATTTCACATCCTGGTTTTATTTGTGTAAAAACGTGAGCAGAATCGTTTATCAACCACTGAACCGAAAATTCTAATTTAAGAACAAGCCACCCGAACCGGGTCAGAGGACTCAGTTGTTGTCGGTGACGTCATCCTGTAACAACTCGAGGGAGAGAATAAACCGCTGATTTGGATTCAAACGGGAATCACTTTCACTGCCCCGGATGGGCGGGGCTTGGCTGTGACGCAGGCGCCTTGCTTCCCGATCCGCTCCCAGGAAGAGGCTTGGTCAGCGGCAGAGGGAGGCGCAGCTCTCCGTGTCGAGGAGTCCACGGGACGGTACCGGGCGATGAGGACGCGTGTGGAGCAGCAGGCGCCGCCGCGTCTCGGCGGCGCGGCCGCGGGCTCGGAGCCGGAGGTGTAACGCGGAGCCGCGCTCAGGATGCCGCCGGCTGCCCTCGATCCAGGCCCGTCGACGTCCCGGCAGGAGGATTTTCTCTGGTGCGCTGCAGCTTTGTGAATGACGCATGTCGGCGGCTCCGGAGCCATGAAAACACTCCCTGAAGCCGCGGGGGAGGAGGAGGAAGAGGAGGAGGAAGAGGAGGAGCGCGGGGGCTCCGGCCACGGCGCCATGGAGGAGCAGGAGAGCAACCTGAGGACGGCCCGGCTGTGGAGGGACGCCGCCCTCCGCTCCAGGAAGCTGCGCAGCAACCTGCGCCAGCTCACCGTCTGCTCCAAAGACAACCAGCTAGTCCTGCCCGATGATATATCCGACATCGAGGTGCTCAACCTGGGTAACAACCTGCTGCAGGAGCTCCCGGGCGGGCTGGCCGCCTCCCTCAACAACCTGCGCGTCCTCGTCCTCCGCAGGAACAGGTTCAGCACGGTCCCCGAGCCGGTGCTGGAGCTGGGGCGGCTGGTCGAGCTCGATATGAGCCACAACTGCCTGCGGAGCCTCCCGGAGGGTGTCGCCCTGCTGGGGTCGCTGCAGAAGCTCTGCATCAGCCACAACAAGGTCCAGCAGCTGCCGGCGCGCATCGGGGCGCTGAGACTGTTGGAGGAGCTGGACGTCAGCTTCAACGACCTGCACGAGCTCCCCGCCTCCTTCTGCGGCCTCAGCAGGCTTCGGACGCTGGACGCCGACCACAACAAGCTGAACCAGTTCCCCCTCGAAATGCTGGCGCTCAGCGACCTGGAGGAGCTCGACTGCTCCGGGAACAAGTTTGAGGCTCTGCCTGCTGACGTCAGGAAGCTGCTTTCTCTTAAAGTTCTGTGGCTCAGCAGCCTCCACGTGACCCTGCTCCCTGACCCCTTCTGCCACCTGCAGCACCTGGAGAGCTTGATGCTGGACGGCAACAACCTCGCCCTGCTACCGGTCGCGTTCGGTAACTTGCAGCGACTCAAAATGCTCAACTTGTCCTCGAATGATTTTGTGGATTTCCCTCAAGTTATCCTGAGTATCAGAGGACTGGAGGAACTCTACCTGAGCAGGAACAAACTGACGCATGTTCCGGAGGACATTGGGCAGCTGGTGAAGCTGGTCAATCTTTGGCTGGATAACAACGACATCACGCATCTGCCAGCTGCTATTGTAGAGCTGGAGAGGCTGGAGGAGCTGGTTCTGCAGGGGAACCACATTGCCATCCTCCCAGACCACTTTGGGAAGCTGTCTAAGGTGAACATTTGGAAGGTGAAGGACAACCCTCTGATCCAGCCGCCATACGAGGTCTGCATGAAGGGGATTCCCTACATTGCTGCCTATCAGAAGGAGCTTGCACACTCGCAGCTCGCCGTGAAGCCACGGCTCAAACTGGTCCTGATGGGATTGAAAAACGCTGGCAAGACACGTCTCAGACAGAACCTGGTGGGCAAACAGGAGGTTCAGGGAGACAGGGGTGTGGAGGTCACCAACTGGGTGGCTGACCGCGGTTTGACCTTCCTTGTGTATGATTTGTCAGGGAAACAAAACTATGACCTCGTCAAACCCTTCTTCCTGTCCCCTGGGGCGCTCTATGTCCTCGTAGTTAATCTCAAGTCCTACACATCCAGGAACTTTTATGCCCACGTCGGGTATTTCTTGCACCTGCTCGGTGCCAAAGTGCCCCATGCTGTCGTGTGCCTGGTGGGCACGCACGCTGACCTATGTGGCGAGGCAGAACTGGAGGAGAAGAGTCTGGACATCCACCGGCAGATCGGCCTGCAGGAGAGGAGGGATGTCCAGATCCTTAGAAGACTGGTGTGGACGGTGGACCAGGCGCTGGAACAGGGCTACAGTGTCCGCTGCTCCAGCCCTCACGTTCTCTTCTATGGTGTCTCGGACAGGAACCTGAGGCGGAGGAAGGCCCAGCTGCAGTACATGCTGAAGCACCGGTTGCAGATCCTGTCCCCGGTCCTCAGTGTCAGCTGCACCGATACGCAGACAAACATCCAGCGTCTGCGCGAGAAGCTGATGTTGGTGGCCGAGCACAGCGAGATCTTCCCCAACCTGCATCGCGTGCTGCCCAAGTCCTGGCAGACACTGGAGGAGCTGCACGGCAAGCCCAGAGACCTGTGGCTGTCCTGGTGGGACTCCGCCCGTCTGGGCCTCCAGGCGGGTCTCACAGAGGACCGCCTCCAGAGCGCCCTGTCCTACCTCCATGAGAGTGGGAAACTGCTCTATTTTGAGGACAGCATCACCCTGAAGGAGTACGTCTTCCACAATCTTCCCCGCTTCATCGCCATTCTTAACATCTTCTTCCAGCGGGATGAGACGGCCCTGCTGGAACGACTCCTGGCAGCGGGGGAGAAGGGGGACAAGGGCCGGGTCAGTCAGGTGATAGAGGATGAGAAAGGGGAGAGCCTGCACATCCCCCACCTGCAGCACCATGTGGAGGGCTTCCTGCAACACGGCCTGCTGCCCTCTAACATCATCCGGTTGCTGCTGCGGCCGCTGATCCAGACGCAGCAGGACCTGCAGCTCATCATGGAGCTGCTGGAGAAGATGGGCGTGTGCTACTGCATCAACAAGCCCCGCAAACTTCTGAACGGCACCACTGTCTGGTACAAGTTCCCCAGCTATGTCGGTAGCCAGGAGCTGCAGGTGGTGGCGTCGGCACCAGTCAGCTGGAGCTCACTGCCTCCATGTCAGCTCCTCTCCATGGAACAGCTGCACATCCGCTACAGCTTCCCCTTCCTGTTCCCGCCTGGGCTCTTTGCACGCTTCAGTGTGCAGATAAATAGTCACGTGGTTCAGAGGTCGGATACCGACCACCAGATTCTGGCCTACCGTGGGAAAGTGCCCGTGGTGGTTAGTCATCGGCCCTCAGGGGGGCACCTGCAGCCAGAGACCCTGTCCATTGCAAGCCACGCCTCTCTGCCCAACATCTGGACAGCGTGGCAGGCCGTCACGCCGCTGGTGGAGGAGCTGAACGTGCTGCTGCAGGAGTGGCCCGGCCTCCACTACACCGTCCACATCCTGTGCTCCAAGTGCCTCCGCAGAGGGTCGTCCAGCCCCCACGCCTTCCCAGGTACACCCTCGCTGAGACACCAGCACCATCATCTGTCCTGACCCGTCACAGGGATCAGTACATGATGGTTCTGATCCAGTTGTTAGAAGAGTTGAAACCTTAAAGCAGTTTTATTTCCTGTAACAGCTTGTCCTCTGGCTTCACAGGAAGTTGATCGTGTCATCGATGACACCATCGATGACACCATCGATGACACCATCGATGACACCATCGATGTGGGAAATGTCAGGTGGAAAATGGTTCCAAATAACAAAAAACAACACAAGAAATACTTGACAAGAACAAAAGCATAAACTTTGTAAGAAGTTACAACAAATAAGAGAACGGGGGGGGTCTCAGCAGGAAGGTTCTATGTGGGTGGGTATATTCTCACTGCACCTGCGCAGGTCTCTGGTTCCACCCACAAAGCGCAGGGTTCAGGTTAGCGCCTTCTGGCACTGCTGGACAGGATGTGATCATCAGACATATCTGCTCGCCATCATGTGTGTTTGACATCTAAGGGGGAGGGGGGTGTGGTCAGAGCAACTCCATATGACTTGTCTTGTGATGGTTAATGAGTCGTTTAATCTCAGAGGCTGATAAGCGTCGGCTCTGTCTGCTCTGTCCCCTGATGGCGTCTTATCGCTCACTAGCAGTGGCGTCTGGACGTCAACAAACACTTCTGTGTTCTCAGAAAAGATTCTTCCTCCTGCCTCAGTTGTATCTGGTCACGGAAAGTAATTAAGTACATTTACTCTGATTACTCAGCAAAAAGCAAATATATATTTAAAAAGTCATGACCTTTGAACTACGTCTACACTGCGTCTAAAACTAACAAGGACTTCCCACATACACGCACGCATGAACACCAGCAGAGACATTGAGGCCTTTTATGGAGAAAATATTTGAGGCTGCCGAGTTGAGCTGACACAACCAGACTGGTGTTACTGGTGGACCTGGGAGGTGAAGGCCTTCATGACAGTGTGAAGTGGTGGTTTCTACCTGGTTCCGTCCTGGGTGCACATCTGTAATCGGGTTTTACTGACTTGTTGCCATGTTTTGCATGTCCTGATGACATCATGGGGGAAGTGGCGTTCTAGTGTTCAGAAACTCTGATGTCCTGTGTTCTCGGTTCCATCATCCCTCACTGGCTTGTGTCACTGTTGGCAGCATCACTTTCTGTTTTTCTCCCTGGGTCGGCTCAAATAGGTCAGTTTGACCTGTCACCCTTTTGCCAAGATGGCAGGGCTGCACTGAGCAAATGTGTGGGGGTGTTACCATGGAGACTCATGCCAATTGATTGCTTGAAACCAGAATGACATGCGAGAAATGATCCTCAGTCCATAGAACCACACCTGGTCCTGGCCTAAAGAGGGGTCTGGGTCAAACTGGACCTTGAGGGACTTGCTCCATTTGCTGTCTGAAATCCATTATTGGGCTGTTTGGTCCAATGGCGGGAGGCTCAGTCAGGCTCCAGCCATCAGTAGAACACGCCGGCGTGTGGGTTAGGGTCACGCCATCAATAAACCAGTTGATGGGAAGTGTGGCAGACGCTGCCCATTTAGGTTAGGGTTGGGTTAGTTAGGGTTAGCTAGAGTAGGGTTGGGTTAATAAGAGTAGGGTTGGGTCAGTTAGGGTTAGCTAGAGTAGGGTTGGGTTAATAAGAGTAGGGTTGGGTCAGTTAGGGTTAGCTAGAGTAGGGTTGGGTTAGCTAGGGTTAGCTAGAGTAGGGTTGGGTTAGCTAGGGTTAGCTAGAGTAGGGTTGGGTCAGTTAGGGTTAGCTAGAGTAGGGTTGGGTTAGCTAGGGTTAGCTAGAGTAGGGTTGGGTCAGTTAGGGTTAGCTAGAGTAGGGTTGGGTCAGTTAGGGTTAGCTAGAGTAGGGTTGGGTTAGCTAGGGTTAGCTAGAGTAGGGTTGGGTCAGTTAGGGTTAGCTAGAGTAGGGTTGCGTTAGCTAGGGTTAGCTAGAGTAGGGTTGGGTTAGCTAGGGTTAGCTAGAATAGGGTTGGGTCAGTTAGGGTTAGCTAGAGTAGGGTTGGGTCAGTTAGGGTTAGCTAGAATAGGGTTGGGTTAGCTAGGGTTAGCTAGAGTAGGGTTGGGTCAGTTAGGGTTAGCTAGAGTAGGGTTGGGTTAGCTAGGGTTAGCTAGAGTAGGGTTGGGTTAGCTAGGGTTAGCTAGAATAGGGTTGGGTCAGTTAGGGTTAGCTAGAGTAGGGTTGGGTTAGCTAGGGTTAGTAAGAGTAGGGTTGGGTTAAGAGTTGGGTTAGGGTTAGCTAGGGTTGGGTTAGTAAGAGTAGGGTTGGGTTAAGAGTAGGGTTGGGGTTAGCTAGGGTTGGGGTTAGCTAGGGTTGGGGTTAGCTAGGGTTGGGTTAGTTAGGGTTGGGTTAGTTAGGGTTGGGTTACCCTCATCACACACAGTTTTAACTGTGAAACCTTTTGTATGAAAACACTGAATCTAAATGTCACCTTGATGTGTGACATCACACCAGGTTTTTTGACCTCAGACAAGGGTTTGTGACATCAGACAAGTGTTTGCATTGATCCTAGAATTCGCAGCACTTTCACTGGCTCTGTGGATTTGCCGCTCAGCCAGCGACTCGTAATCCAGTTACAGGATCTGTTGGGATCAAACAGATCCACGATTGTTAGATGAAGAGTGACACAGCATCGAGAAGCAGCTCATTAGAGCTGCAGGCGTCACGCTGGCGGCGTCCGAGCCAACGGGTTCATGGTCCCCGACAGACGTGAGGGATGCCTTATGTAAACATGAAGCATGTCTGGAAGGGTTCATTTGGATGATTGAATTATTTGTGTCCGATTGTTTGGTTATCTTAGTGAAAAATATGTCATTGTTTTATTTGATCAGAAGAATAGAATACCATTAATGGTGTGTAGATACACAACAAGATGAAACTAGTCCAGGTCCTGTTTCGAGGTCCTGGACAATTCCAGTGAAGAAGTTCCAGGCAAATTTTTCAGTTGTGGGTTTATTGGCTGGAGGACTGGCGTGGGGCTGGGCGGTGGCTGACCTCTCTTAGTGGCGTTCTCGTTCTTCCATCATCATCAGAACACACAAGTTGTTGAGTTGTGATGTCGTACGCAGTTCAACCAGCTGATGTCCCGTCCTGACTGTCCCTGCTGCTTGTGAGCGTGTTCAGCCGTGTGTCCGTCAGTAATCTGCTGGAGACGATCCGGTTACATCACCTCACGTGTGAGCGGGGATTTGTGTTCAGGTCCGTGATGTCATGTGTTGATCTGCTGAGAGTCGCAGTGGTGACGGACCTGCCTCTTGTGGTTGTGGGCATGTGTGTCTGTGCAAGTAGGGGGTGGAGTCTTCACAAAACAGAAAACAGAGGAGAATTGTAAATGATCACATGAAGGAGATCAGTAATGTGAACCAGTTTAATTCATCTAATAGAAGAACCAGGTCTGGACCGGTTCTATAGGATAAGTGACCTGAGACCCTCCTCCTGGGAGCTGAGACCCAGGCTGGTTAACATGACTGTCCCATGACATAGACTTGGTCCAGGTTGTTGTTTTATGCAGTGAAATTTAAGTGAAAGGAATCTACTCATTTCTTTTGAGGGTCTTCAACCCCTGTGATCAATCAGGGGAAGGTTTTTTTTTGTAAATTCTGATTCTCCAGTGTGAAAGAAAAAAAAACATGAAACCTGTAAAACTCTGCCTGACTGCAAATGAAAAGAACTCCGTATGTGATCATTGACTGTATTGACACAAAGACTCAGTCTAGTTCCTGCACTCGTGCCAGCAGACGTCTCAGGTTTCTAGTTGTTCTGGAGCTCCGGGCCCGTCGACGGATCCGGCAGTTATTTTTGGTGAGTTTCCTGTGCGGTGGAAGTAGGACACATTCCTGAGCTGCTGCTCAGAGCGGAGGAACATGACCAGACAGGCCAGGATCCCTCCTGGAACACGCTCACATCGAACCAAATTACACATGTAGGCTTCTTAACGGGTCGAAGTGGAATCAGTGTTGACTGCAAAGAGCAAATATCTGATTTCACAAGTGACATCTGAGTCCGCTGAGAGAGAGAGACTCCTAGAGGTCCTGAGAATATTTGACTTGTTTTACAAGTAGAGGGTTACGTTCTTAGACTTTCAACAAGCAAGGGATTGTTTACAATAACAGTAAATGGTCTTTATGTCACTGAGATGGTGCAGGCAGGAAGTTGCAATATTTGCTAACGGCTATTTGTGTGTCATGATACTTTTTTTTTTTTTTTTACTTTTTAAATGAAATGTGGTGTTGCAGAGATCTCCTGCCTGCACAACTGAAGAACTTCTTTGATAAGGATCAACACACAACTCCCTCATCATCTTCAGCACACGGACGTTGCAATCGCAGGAGCATTGGTGATATTTGAGGAAATGTAAATTTGTGTGTCATTGTTCACATTTAATTGACAGACGCGCAAATTTACATTTCCTCAAATATCACCAATGCTCCTGCGATTGCAACGTCAGTGAAAATAATCACAATCAGATATTTTTTCAAAATCATGCACGCCTTTAGCTCAGGTGCTAACACATGAACATGTTGAGCAATGTAGCGAAGCGCGACTCAAGCTCATGCTGCTGCAGTGGGAAGTGGCGCTGCTGAGCAGCTGGGACGATCATCTCAGATGATGGTTGATCACCCAGTGAGTGTGTGTGTGTGTGTGTGTGTGTGTGTGAGTGTGTGTGTGTGTGTGTGTGCGTGTGTGTGTGTGTGTGTTGGGTGTGCGCGCCTGTTCGCAACTGGTTGTCTCTGCAGCAGGATACCCGACAGCCAACAACCATCTTCATTGTCAAGTCACATGACTTTGTCATGTTGGTTCACATCACTGCTAAACCAGCTGATGATGTCATGGTGTGATTCCAGGTGAGCTGCTGAGTCAGCCACGGCCCGATGGCCTGACGGAGATCGTCTGTCCAAAGAACGGCTCGGAGCGGGTCAACGTGGCTCTGGTGTACCCGCCCACCCCCACTGTGGTCAGCCCCTGTCCCAGGTGACCTGCCAGGTGGTAGGTCGCCCCCCCCCCCCCGCCTCCCCCTGCAGCTGCTTCCTGTCCTCTCGCTGCCTGCGTCAGTGGACGTCACAGCTGTCTCAGCGGTGCGTAGCTTAATCTTGGGGGCGCAGACGTTTCCGTCCCTCAATCTAGACAGACGTCAACACTCAAATCTTTTTCACGCCGTGGACATGTCATCTGGTCTGTTGCAGGTTGTCTGGCGCCTCCGAAGACGACTCACCTTTGCTCCTGATGTGGAGTCGGACTCGGGTGGGTCTAGGACCTGCTACCACCTGATTCCTTCTCTTGCCCGGCTACATTCCGGCGTCGCCCTCCTTCGGCTCTCTGGCAGAGCGGAGGAAGCGGAGATTCCCCTGACATGGCCCCGGGCTGGTTCACCAGGGCCAGCTGTGAGGCCCTGCCCTCTCCGCCAGCAGGACGAGGGGACCTTAGTTTTTTTAAGGTCATGCACATGGAGGATACCGATGGAGACGCACAATGATGAGGTCTCTGAGGAGTCACTTTTGTCTCGTTATTGTGAAACAAACAAAAAAATTCATACAACTACAATAAAATGAACTTGCGGATCCAAACGTTTTGCAGTAGAATATGAATTCTTGTTGGATCTCAATCCGACATGTCGCTCCACACGTTGGCGTCTTTCTTCTTAAGCCCTGCCCACGGGGCTCAGTTGAAGAAGGTGGGTAGAAAGTCTTTCTGCTTGTGTTTGAGCTGGGATCAAGCATCTGCTTGTTGAGACAATAACGACTCTAAAGTGACTCAGTCAGTCAGAGAACATGAGAACCTGAGCTTGAGATGGTCGATGGATCCCCAGTGCAGAACGTCTTTCATGAAAAACGTGAAGTGGCAGCAGAACGTCACCATGGAGACGAGTCTCAACATCCAATGAGAAATTGATTAAAGACAACAGAACATCTTCATGTTACTAGAACTCTGATCAGCAGAGGCGTTAACAGTCAGACGTTGGTAATTTGCACTTTTGACTTTTCTTCACATTAAATTGTCTGCCAAAGGTCATGTGGTCATGACTGCTGGTCCACAACCTGACGACGGAGGAGGCGGTGATCCGGCACCCTACGACCAATCATAGGAGCTTTTACTGGAACCCACCAACTACGTATTCCCCCAGTGAACAACCGGAGTTCACTCAGCTCAGCATGGGATTATTTATTGAAGTTTTGTTGAGAAATCTGTTCCTATTCAGCAAAATTGTGTTAGAATATCTGACCAGAAACATTGAGAAGCCAACGAAACTCCCTCACCTGCCCTGGCGGCACCATCACGTAGGGTCGGAGGTCGGTTCTGGTCGGGAGGTGACATCATCACTCTGTATTATTGACGAGGCAGTCCTGTTTTTTCCTGATGATGTAAAATAATAACTTTATTTTTGTATGTTCGCCACCATGTTTGACTCGCTGAGTCATGTGTTTTATATGCAGCACAAGATACCAAATAAAGCCATGACCACGCCCATCAGTGACGTCTGTCTGCAGGATTATGCCGTAAATGGACGGAGCCTGAGCCCGGGTAGAGCCAGCTTACCTGGATGTTCCAGGAGTTTTGTGTCATTCGTATAAACGTAATGTTCTAGAATGACTCGAGAATTAACTGGTTGGAGTTTGAAGGTCAAAGGTCACTGTGACTACAAAGATCTAAGAAAGTGAATGAAGAGTTCCATCAAAGGATGACCCAACAACACAGCTTCCAGCTCAGTGCAGGGCAGAGACAGGCAAAATGTCAAAGCATCCACATTGACTGAGATCCAGAAGAACATCTGAGAACCTACGAGTGGCAGACCGCTGAGATGGACGTGCTGAGGTGGGGTTCTCACCTCAGAAAGTGGTCCTGGAGTTTAATCAGCTGATCCTTTCACACACAGTGTCTGAAAATACAGCATGTTGATGACATTAGTTTAAGAAGAGCTACATTTTGGAAATAGACTTTCAAGCTGTGTGCACCAGCAGCGACCCCTGCTGGTCATAATTGCATACAACATTCACTCAATATCTCAGACGCCTGAAATCGGTCATCAGTGAAGTAAAATATACCATTAAAATACTTATTTTTAGTTCCTCAAATTTCATTAACTGTCATTTCAAATTGTCCATCCATCCCTCCATCCATCATCATCCATCCATCCCTCCATCCATCGATCTCTCCATCCATCCCTCCATCCATCATCATCCATCCATCCATCCCTCCATCCATCCATCTCTCCATCCATACCTCCATCCATCATCCCTCATCCATCATCATCCCTCCATCCATCCCTCCATCCATCCATCCCTCCATCCATCCATCCATCCCTCCATCCATCATCATCCCTCCATCCATCCCTCCATCATCATCCCTCCATCCATCCCTCCATCCATCCCTCCATCATCATCCATCCCTCCATCCATCCATCATCCCTCCATCATCCCTCCATCCCTCCATGTTCCCCCTCTTCTCCTGTTGAGGGTGGTGGGGGTGGAGCCTATCCCAGCAGCCTTCCCCCTGGACAGGTCACCAGTCCATGGCAGGGCCAACACATAGAGACAGACAACCATTGGCTCTCCCAGCCACGCCTACGGTCAATTTAGAGTCTGGATTAACCTGGTCCCTCTTGATGTCTTTGGACTGTGGAGGAAGCTGGAGTACCAGAGAGAACCCAGCAGGAACAGGGAGAACATGGAGACTCACCCAGAAAGACCCCGTGCTGCAGCCGGGGCTCCACCCACAACCTTCTTGATGGGGGCCACAGGGATGACCACTGCTCCACCCACAACCTTCTTGCTGGGGGCCACAGGGAGGACCACTGCTCCACCCACAACCTTCTTGCTGGGGGCCACAGTTAGGACCACTGCTCCACCCACAACCTTCTTGCTGGGGGCCACAGTTAGGACCACTGCTCCACCCACAACCTTCTTGCTGGGGGCCACAGTTAGGACCACTGCTCCACCCACAACCTTCTTGCTGGGGGCCACAGTTAGGACCACTGCTCCACCCACAACCTTCTTGCTGGGGGCCACAGTTAGGACCACTGCTCCACCGGGCCGCCATTTCAAATTGTAAAAGTATTTTTTTCGTGTTGTTTTGGTGTCTTAAATGACTCCATCTTCATTTTCTCTCTGATATATATATATATATATATATATATATATATATATATATATATATATATATATATATATACAGAAGAGCTTTTTAATTTAATCTGAGTTATACACATCTATGAGATTTTTTATTGTATTTTGCGGTGTGGGTTTGAGATAGTAGCAGTCGTAGTCATAGAAGTCGTAGTGGTATCCTTTTATAATCACTGAAATTACATAATTTGTTTTCTGTCAGAATAAAATGGAAAATTTCTTGTCTATTTAGTGGTGACAGAAATAATCTGACATGAATCGTTATCATTATTACATTTTTACTAAAGTCGTGATAATTGCAGAGGTTGGTACGATGAATCCGCTGGATACCAATAGTGGGTTCCCGCTGTCGTGCTCCTCCCGGCCGCCGGGGGGCGCTGCGGCCTGGAGGACGCAGAAGAGGCGCGGTGCATTCCTCCACCTTCCTCTTCCCTCCGCGACCTCAGAGGTAGGAGAGCGATCCCTCAGATGAGCGACACAATCTGCGTTGAATCTTCTCTAAATGTTCACCATCCGGCATTTAAAACCCCTGGCCCCTGTAGGATAAAGTTAAACAGCGTAGAAGATGTTAGATTTTTGTGTGTGGCGGCGGAACTTGTGTTGTAATTGTTGTGTTAGCGAGGATGGCCGGCAGCAGTCAGCTGGACGCCATGTTGGTCTGACGTTGAATCGAAGTTAAATAAGTGGATCAAATGGGTTTCTACGCTGGTCTCTCTACATTATCGGTGTGTCTGCTTGTATCTGGTGTCGTTGGGGTTTTTCAGCTGACGGCAACATCACGTTAGTTGCCGTCACCGCCCGCCTGAGCTAGCTGCAGCTAAAGCTAGCAGCGGCGTTTGTCGGCGGTGTTCTCATGAATCACTGAACCTGCTTTTACTCCACAGATCTCTGAAAATGGTCCGCTACTCTCTCGACCCCGAGAACCCGACCAAATGTGAGTGAGCCTCCGCAGTAATGAGGGTCTTGTGGGTCTGTGTTGGTCGCGCTGATGACTTCTTAGGACACCTTTGGATCACTCATGAAAACAACCCTGAGATCTGAGCCGTTTCACCTGCTCATTTCAATCTCAATCATCTCTCACTTTTGTGGTTGAAACGGTTTTGTTTGTTTTTCCCCCTAGCCTGCAAGTCGAGGGGCTCCAACCTCCGGGTCCACTTCAAGGTAAGGCGCGTCTGTCTCAGCGTCCTACGCTGCTGGAACGGTCTTGATAAGATTGAGGGCAGATTGAAGGTTGGAGTTGATCCCTGCCGGTCATGAAGCTTCTGTACAAGGCTTTGACACAATAAGCTGCTCCTTTCTGGTTCTTGAATCCACGTAAATCTGATCTGTGAATCAGACACATCAAAGTGGTGTTTGGATTTGAGTGTTCTTGTGTCATGGCCGCTGGAACTCGCCAGCAGCTGGCAAGCCCGGGATCTTCAGGTACGTTAACAATTCAGCAGCTGGAACTCCAGATGTCAGTTCACCATGAGTTTCTTCTTTGGATGAAAGTAGAACCTGAAGGAGCAGCTGATCTTCAGTTGGTATCTTTGACAGTAGGAGCAATGCAGGTGTATTTGCTGGTAACATTTTCTTCAAAGTACGGAAATGTGTTGAGACGATGAGATGAAGAACCGAAAGATTTGAATCAGATTTAGGATGTTCCATGTCTGTATGTGAAAAAGAAGGAAGATGCATGACATTAGAAAGTAAATCCTTATTTTAAAGTGACTGTAGATTCCTGTCGTCTCAACATCTGTCGGCCAGTTCATCAAGAGAGTTCTCAAATTATTGTTAGTTTGTATTCCAATCTCCAACCTCAAGTAAAACCACAGTATGGAACTCTTCCTAATGCTGTGCTGCTGGATTAGTGGCATCGCGCTGCTGCGGCCCAGAATCCCCGGCTGTTGGTCAGGTGACTCCTGCGGTCAGAATGAGTGTCTGAAATGTTTGGAAAAGCCCTTGAGTACAAAACTCTTCTGGTTCCTGATGGTGATGGGCGGGACCAAAAATTTCAGGATGTCTGATATTTTAATTGATTCAACGTCAGAAAAAATGAAAACCCTGCAGGTGGCGCCGATATGACTGGAGTTTATGACAACAGCACATTTGAGGATGACGTTAGTTGCTGTGTTGATGAACACATCTGCTCAGTCACTGATGATTCCTGACCCAACAATAATTGCCATCTTGTTCTGGATGTCGAGAGAGAGAGAGAGCGAGCGAGCGAGCTCAGCTGATGGTTGAGCGACACGAGCTTGAAGGAGAGAGAGGCACACTTTCACTGTTAAGAGTCGAAATGAGGAGAGAAATGTTTAGTCCACTGAGACTGGACATGTTGGAGTAGCATGGGTCGCTAACACTAGCAGCTAGCATTGTCAGCTAATATTAGCAGCAGCATCACGTGATGGGGGTCAGTGTGGCGTCTGATGTTGAAATATTTACAAGACAAAACTTAATGTGAATTAGTGCAGTTTATCTATGTATTTCAAAGAATTTACTGTTTGAATTTTTATCGTTTCAATTTACCGTTTTTAGTATTCGCGTTTTGACTCCTTCCATTTTCACCAGATATTTCTGGTGTTCCTCAGTGTACCACTAGAGGGATCCAGAGTATAGTTGTTCTTTGATACTTATGGTTCTGCAGCTCCGCTCCCGTGGCGATGCTCTCGTTGTGTAGAGTGCAATGTGTCTGTGAGGGGTTAATTGTCTTGACTCTAAACACACTGGTGGACCCAGTTGACGTGACGGCATCTGTTGTTGGCGTGTGGCCTACAGAACACCCGTGAGACGGCCCAGGCCATCAAGGGCATGCACATCCGCAAGGCCAACAAGTACCTGAGAGATGTCATTGTCAAGCACCAGTGCGTTCCTTTCCGGCGCTACAACGGCGGCGTGGGCAGATGTGCTCAGGTGAGTCCACGTTGACAACGTGTTGGGGGTGGGGTGGGGCTGCCGCTGTGATGAGCATCTTAGGACACCTTTGGATTCAAGATGAAACTAAATGTTAAATCTGAGCAGCATCTCTGAACAGGCGTGGCCGGGGGTTCCTGGGACTGGGGGCGTGTCTGCGGCGTTAACCGTTGTGTGTTTGCAGGCGAAGCAGTTCGGCTGGACGCAGGGACGCTGGCCCAAGAAGAGCGCTGAGTTCCTGCTGCACATGCTGAAGAACGCTGAGAGCAACGCCGAGCTGAAGGTGCGTAGTTGATGGTCATGTGTTGGCGTGCAGTTTCTGTGACACTGAAACTGCTGTGAATCCGTCTGCAAGGATGAGTCATGAGGACACCTTGGGATACGACCATGAAAAGAACCTGCTGAGCCTGAGCAGTTGGGCCTTCGTGGAGTTACACTGCGTGTGTCTCGGCCAGGACATAGAGGTTAACTGAGCAGGGAGGAGTCAGTGGTGACCTCACAGTGATTGACATCAGTAACATAGTGGCGTGTCTGAAATAATCAACTGGTCATGACCTCAGGTGTGTTTGTGGCGTTAGCAGGATGTTAGTAACGTGTCAGTGGGGTCCCTTTGGGTTCATCAGATTTTCAGTGTCAGGACAGGCCATCGGTCAGCAGGACCAGTAGAGACCGGCCTAGGACCTGGTCCGGGTCCTGAAGATCTGAGCGGACCTTGAGGTCAGATGTGAGCATGGGGGGCATGCAAGTTATGCTAATACCAGCATCCTGCAGTTCAAAGGTCAGAAGGTGGAAGGTTTATGTTGTGATGCAACAAAACAGGTCGCCATGACGATCATGACAGTAGCATGTAAACGGCTCCTGTGAAGTAACTGATATGGCGGCGCTCGGTCGTCACGTGGGACCGTCTTGACTCTCGTGCATGAGTTCAAGTCCCAGTTCCCCGATAATGGGTCCAGGTCAGTCCAGATAGAATGTTCCTGCTCTGGCGCGAGTGTTTGAACCCCCAGTGATGATGTCACTGATGACATCCTACTTGTTTTATGGGCTAAAACGTCTCCATGAGATCTCCTTCAACCTGGTTATAGCTTGTCATGTGACCTGCTGTGTGGTTTCAGGGGCTGGACGTAGACTCTCTGGTCATCGAGCACATCCAGGTCAACAAGGCCCCCAAGATGAGGCGCCGCACGTACCGCGCCCACGGCCGCATCAACCCCTACATGAGCTCGCCGTGCCACATTGAGATGATCCTGACAGAGAAGGAGCAGATCGTCCCCAAACCTGAGGAGGAGGTCGCCCAGAAGAAGAAGGTGAGTCGAGGGGGCTGGGGGGGGTTTTGTCTCCGGCTGCTGTGATGACATCTTAGGACACCTTTGAATGAGTCATGAAAACACAGCGTAATTCCCTGAGCAGCTGGGTGGCGCCGACCACCTGGGCGGAGTGATTGATGACTTCCTCACTTACGTTTGTCTCGTTGGCAGGTTTCGCAGAAGAAGCTGAAGAAGCAGAAACTGATGGCGCGCGAGTAACGTCCAATAAACGCCTTTATTACCAGCCCGCCTCTCTGTGCTTCTTCAGATGGATGTCAGTGATGTCATCAACTTGTCCTCAGTGCTCTGCTCCAACAGTGATGACGCATGAGTTTTTCATCATGATCGAGTATAAAGTTCAGAGGGTTATGAGACCCAGCAGCTCAGGTGTGGGACCGACAGCAGGACCCAGGTACCGTCGTCAAGGGCAGATGCGTAGTTACAGCATCAAATTAGGCTTTGTTGAGGTGAACGACAGCAGCTGGCAGAAAGCTCTTCCTGTCGCGCTTCGTCCTCCACCTCAGAACTGTAAACCTCCGCCCAGAAGGTAGAAGCTGAAATTCCTCAGAGAGGGGAGGGGAATTGTCCCTTGTCATGTGACTGGCTCTCTGCTGTCACCGCTCAGCTGTGGCTCACCAGAGGACGGGGCCATTTGACAGTCTGACTCAGCCTGCTTCTGTGTGTGTCAGGTTGCCGGACCATGGC
>NC_141338.1:357500-362500 GCF_037954235.1 Aulostomus chinensis
TTATTGATGAAATTCATGCAATTAATGAAAAAAATCTGTCCTGAGCGCAAAGACAAACATAATAATAACAATTATAATAATAATAACAATTATAATAATAATAACAATTATAATAACAATAATAATCACACTAATAACAATAATAATAACAACAATAACAACAACAATAATAATAATAACAATAATAACAACAACAACAACAATAATAATAATAATAATAATAATAACAACAACAATAATAATAATAATAATAATAATAACAACAACAATAATAATAATAGCATTCACACTGCAGTAATGCCCGCAGCTAAAACAACAGCCCAATATTATTGCAGTTTTATTGATATAAATACTACCACTACTAGCCTACTACTACTACTAATGATAATAATGATAATAAGTGTGTGTGTGTGTGTGTGTGTGTGTGTGTGTGTGTGTGTGTGTGTGTGTGTGTGTGTGTGTGTGTGTTGCAGACCAGAGTTCGGTGCTGCTGGACAAGGACGGGAAGCGGAAGCACACTCGGCCCACCTTCTCCGGTCAGCAGATCTTCGCGCTGGAAAAAACCTTCGAACAAACGAAATATCTGGCGGGACCCGAGCGCGCGAGGCTGGCGTACTCACTGGGCATGACGGAGAGCCAGGTCAAGGTAGCCCCCCCACACCTTCATCGTCATCATTATTATTATTATTATTATCATCACTAGTGGTATTAGTGTAAGTATCAGTATTATATTATTAAAATTCTTATTATATTATAACAATTGTTTATTATTGTTTATCATAATATTTTAAATCATTAAACTTTAATTATTGTTTTGATAATATTATTATACTTTAAATTATCATTGAATTGCAATTATTGTTTATTATAATACTTTAATTTATTAAATTATAATTATTGTATGTTAATATTGTTATTACATTTCAAATTATTATTACATCATATTTATTGTTTTGTTATTATTGTTATTATTATATTTTAAATTATTATTGAATCATAAAATTGTATTGCTATTCTTATTCTTATAATAATAATAATACTTTATTATTATTATTATTATTATTATTATTATTATTATTATTATTATTATTTAATAACTTCTAAGTCAGTTTGCCTTTGGCGGGAATATTGCCGAGAGCTGCGTGAACCCGGGTTGTTGGTGTAAAACCATCAGCTGAAACATGATGACGCAACTGGAAAATGTAATATTTCTTGAAAATATTTTAATATTTTTAATTTGAGCTCAAAGGCCCAAATGGTTTCACGCGCGGGCGCGTGCTCGTCTTTGTGTCTCAGGTGTGGTTCCAGAACCGGAGGACCAAGTGGCGGAAGAAGCACGCGGCGGAGATGGCGTCGGCCAAGAAGAAGCAGGACTCGGACGCGGAGCGGCTGAAGGACTCTTCGGACGTGGAGGACGAGGACGAGGACTACAACAAGCCTCTGGACCCGAACTCCGACGACGAGAAGATCGCGGCGCTGTTGAAGAAGCACACACCGGGCGCGGCGCTGCTCGTGCACGCGTCCGAGACCGACAGCTCGTGAACTTTCTGGACATTGACGGAATTAAGAGATTACGTGATGTACATAGAAGAGCGACTTCCGGCTGTGAATATTTATGTGTCAGACACTTTTGACAAGGACACGCCCCCCTTTTTTAATTGTCTTTGTACAAAATGTCCGCGGTCCGTGAAGGCCTCACGCTGGAGAAGCCCGGGACACGTGAACGCGCGTGTTCTTCCTGATGTGGACCGGAACCTTTGATGCACTTTGATGAATAAAGACTCAAATGATTCTGACGAGCTTCATCATCATCATCACCACCATCATCATCATCATCATCATCACAACACACATTAAAAGATTGATTGATCGATCAAAGGATGGACCCAATTAACCTAAATTATAACAACAACAAAAACAATAATAAGAAGAAGAATTAATAAAAGATACAATTATTTAACTTCTTTCACTGAATTATTTGTTACAAGCAAAAACAAAGCAACAACAAACCAAACTTTCATAAATGTGCTTGATTTTCCAGACATTTTAACTCCCAAAAGACGTTTGAGGCTTCGTTATTTATTAAACATTTAGGAGACCTGAAAGAGTGAAAACCCAGGAGCAGAACCAGAGGAGCGTGTGTGTGTGTGTGTGTGTGTGTGTGTGTGTGTGTGTGTGTGAGAGAGAGAGAGAGAGAGAGAGAGAGAGAGAGAGAGGGATCATCAGGAACAACCCAACGATCATAAATCTGCTACTAATTTGTTATTTATTTTCTGTGATGCTACAGAATTATTAAAGTTTCAACATTAAAACAGAACAAGACTCAGAACCCTTTTACAGTCTTCAATATATTTTATTGATCAATTCTTCTTCTTCTTGTTGTTTCAAAATACATTTTCCCTCCTGTTTGCCAAATGTTTTAATATTCGGGAACGTTCCTGCTAATTGGCAACAAATTCACTCAATTTCCATTAAAAAAAAAAATACAAACTGTGAATGAATTAGAACGAAATATTTTAAGCAACAAACCACGGGACAAAATACCAGGAACCACAAGTCAGGGACAGATTTCATTCATGAAAATGATGATAAATCTCTATGTCTGATGTTTAGAATTCCGTTAAAGATTTTAATGTTTGGTTGTGATCTCAACCAACGACTCAACACGCGTGTGACAGCAGTGAAAGCGCCAGCGTGACGTAGCGAGCACGCCTGCTCATGGTTGTGTTAACACCGATGTTACGCTGACAGCGGCATCAGCCGATGTTTTTCCCTTTTAGCAAAATAAAAGTAAAATAAAAGAATTTAGCTGAGAGCCTCAGAAAGACCTCCAGGTGTCCCAGAACCCACGTTGAGAACCGCTGGCCTGGAACGAGTTCAAGCGACTAAATGACAAACATTTTCCTCCTGCTGCTCAACGTCCTTTTTAAAATGTTTAAAAAGGGGCGGAGCAAGAAAAACAGCTGTGGCGTGACGTTTGGTCGAACCCACCTGAGCGAGAGGCTTCCACTCATCAGCATTCAGGCTCATCTGCTGCATGATCTTCACCAGAGGAACAGGAGCCGAGTTCTTTGTGAAAGAACCGCTCGCCGGCGCCACCGTCATCTTGACTTCAGATGTTTTTATTTCTTAAAGACAAAAAAGCGCAGCATGAAAACTTTCTTCCAGTAAAATACCACCTCATTTTCCTTTGTTTTTTACAGTGTAAATGAAACAAAATACTTTAGAAAATAAATATACGTGTAGTTTTTGCAGCGAATAAATATTGTTATTCATTTGTAGATGAAGATTCCTTTTGATTCATTTCTGAATCAGAATAAATTCTGTTGACTGAGGCAAGAATCCAGTTGATTGAGATGAAAACCAACGATTCCTTTGAGTTCCTGCAGACATCACTTGGTGACCCCAGAGGGGTCTCACCCCTCAGGTTGGGAACCTTACCCAGATCAAAGGGAATTTGGGAAAACACATGTTTACTGTTCCTGAAAGAGCGAAGAATGGATCAGGAAGCAAAACGCGTGATCCTCACCTGAGGGGCGGAGCCTCATGGAGGACGGCTTACAACCCAACAATAATTTGAAACAAATAGGAAATCAACGTCTCAATGGTTCTGATGT
This sequence comes from Aulostomus chinensis, assembly GCF_037954235.1. Classification (NCBI taxonomy): domain Eukaryota; kingdom Metazoa; phylum Chordata; class Actinopteri; order Syngnathiformes; family Aulostomidae; genus Aulostomus; species Aulostomus chinensis. The sequence continues at coordinate 361,118 of NC_141338.1, forward strand.
CACAACCCTCATCCCAGCTAATATTCACCTCGGTGGCTACCAGGATTAACACATACTCAAGTACAGGTGGTGGTGGTGGTGGGGTTGCCGTGGCAACCGCTGGTCCAGCAGGCAGTTTTCATGAGACAGAATCATGATTAACTGTGATGTAACTATGGTGTCATAAAGCCGACCATGAGGTCACATGACGTCGGGTTGAACATCGTTTGATGTGTTCCAGGTGTCACCATCACGGCAGCGGCGGCCCGCTGGGAGCCACAACCACATCTGTTCATCGGTGCTGCCTGACCGCCTGCCGGCACACGAGAGAGGACAAGATGACCTCGCCTCAGAGAACCTCATTAGTTAGAGCCGCTGGTCAGGGAAATGGAGGATGACATGAACGCTGACGAACTTTCATTCAGACACAAACTGTGTTTGAATGAACTTTATCGTTCGTCACTGTTTCATTGACAGTTCCTGCCTGCTGTCATCAGTGACATTGTCCTGAGGTCAAAGGGCGTGTCTCTGAAACCAGCAGCTACCTGTTAGTAATGTTAGCGGCTATGTTACCTGTTGACTTTTGCTAATCTGACGGAAGAGCCGGTTCTCAAGAGCACAGGATGGTTCTCAGGGTTCTACAGGAGATTAAACACAAGGACATGTGTCCGTGCCTTATCTGCTGGAGCCCGGCGAGAGATAAGCAGCGCCTGGGGAGCCTCCATTAGGGGCGGCGGTGGTGTGGAGCTGGAGGAGGTGTGTGTGTGTGTGGGGGGGGGGGGGGGGGGGGGAATCACATTGGAGGATTCCTTCCTGCAGGTTAATGACAACTGGTGTCACTCATTAACTCTGTCTCAGGGGGCGGGGCTTACAGCAGGTGCTGCTCCTGGGAAAACCTCACCTGCTGAGTCGTTATCAGCTGCTGTCAGGTATTTATTCTCAGATAATCTCCTTTAAGGATGTTGCCTCCGCCTCCGTCACACTGCTGCCGTTAATCCTCTGAAGAACGAGAGTACAGACGACAATATGATAAATGTGTTTCAGTGTTCGGTGTTCGTTTGTCTTTTATTAATTCCTCTTTTTGTCTTTTTTGATTCAAATTAGAACTTTGTTTTATTTGGGCGTTGGCTTCATGCCACCAGTGTCTGATTCGGTCGAGGCAGGAGGCTGCGCCTGTCACTCAGAAGCAGATCAAATCAAATTAAATCAGATTAAATTGACATGCAGGATTTGTTCCATCTGTAAAACATCCAAAGATAATTACTACATATGACTTTTGGGGGTATTTCTGTAAATAAAATTTGCTGGACTTGACTTTGGTAAAAACATTTTAATTGTTAGGAACCTTTTTTTATTCATGCTGACAACAAAAATCTGTTTATGATGGATAAAATCACATATCTA
>NC_141338.1:367500-375000 GCF_037954235.1 Aulostomus chinensis
GTATTTTTGAGTGTGTATATGTATGTTTGAGTGTGTATATGTATGTGTGAGTGTGTTAATATATTTTTGAGTGTGTATATGTATGTGTGAGTGTGTATATGTATGTGTGAGTGTGAATATGTATGTGAGAGTGTGTATATGTATTTCTGAGTGTGTATATGTATGTGTGAGTGTGTATATGTATTTTTGAGTGTGTATATGTATGTGTAAGTTTGTATATGTATGTGTGAGTGTATCTGAGTGTATATGTATGTGTGAGTGTGTATATGTATGTGTGAGTGTATATGAGTGTATATGTATGTGTGTGTATATGTATGTATGAGTGTGTATATGTATGTGTGTATATGTAAGTGTAAGTGTATAGGTGTATGTGTGTGTATGTATGTGTGAGTGTGTATATGTATGTGTGAGTGTGAATATGTATTTTTGAGTGTGTATATGTATTTTTGAGTGTGTATATGTATGTGTGAGTGTGTATATGTATTTCTGAGTGTGTATATGTATGTGTGAGTGTGTATATGTATTTTTGAGTGTGTATATGTATGTGTAAGTTTGTATATGTATGTGTGAGTGTGTATATGTATTTCTGAGTGTGTATATGTATGTGTGAGTGTGTATATGTATTTTTGAGTGTGTATATGTATGTGTAAGTTTGTATATGTATGTGTAAGTGTATCTGAGTGTATATGTATGTGTGAGTGTGTATATGTATGTGTGAGTGTATATGAGTGTATATGTATGTGTGTGTATATGTATGTATGAGTGTGTATATGTATGTGTGTATATGTAAGTGTAAGTGTATAGGTGTATGTGTGTGTATGTATGTGTGAGTGTGTATATGTATGTGTGAGTGTGAATATGTATTTTTGAGTGTGTATATGTATTTTTGAGTGTGTATATGTATGTTTGAGTGTGTATATGTATGTTTGAGTGTGTATATGTATGTGTGCGTGTGTATATGTATTTTTGAGTGTGTATATGTATGTGTGTATATGTAAGTGTAAGTGTATAGGTGTATGTGTGTGTATGTCTGTGTGAGTGTGTATATGTATGTGTGAGTGTGTATATGTATGTGTGAATGTGTATATGTATGTGTGTATATGTATGTGTGAGTGTGTATATGTATGTATGAGTGTGTATATGTATGTGTGTATATGTAAGTGTAAATGTATAGGTATATGTGTATATGTATGTGTGAGTGTGTATATGTATGTGTGAGTGTATCTGAGTGTATATGTATGTGTGAGTGTGTATATATATTTGTGTATATGTATGTGTGATTGTGTATATGTATGTGTGAGTGTGTATATGTATGTGTGAGTGCGCATATGTATTTTTGAGTGTGTATATGTATTTTTGAGTGTGTATATGTATGTTTGAGTGTGTATATGTATGTGTGAGTGTGTTAATGTATTTTTGAGTGTGTATATGTATGTGTGAGTGTGTATATGTATGTGTGAGTGTGAATATGTATGTGTGAGTGTGTATATGTATTTGTGTATATGTATGTGTGAGTGTGTATATGTATGTGTGAGTGTGTATATGTATGTGTGAGTGCGCATATGTATTTTTGAGTGTGTATATGTATGTTTGAGTGTGTATATGTATGTGTGAGTATGTATATTTATGTGTGAGTGTGTATATGTATGTGTGTGTACATGTACGTGTGTATATGTATGTGTGAGTGTGTATATGTATGTGTGAGTGTGTATATGTATGCGTGAGTATGTATATGTATGTGTGAGTGTGTATATGTATTTGTGTATATGTATGTGTGTATATGTATGTGTGAGTGTGTATATGTATGTGTGAGTGTGTATATGTATGTGTGAGTATGTATATGTATTTGTGTATATGTATGTGTGTATATGTATGTGTGAGTCTGTATATGTATGCGTGAGTATGTATATGTATGTGTGTGTATAAATGTACTTGTGTGTGCATATGTGTGGATATGTATGTGTGAGTGTGTACATGTATGTGAGTGTTTATATGTATGTATATGTATTTGTGAGTGTATATATGTATGTGTGAGTGTGTATATGTATGTGTGAGTGTGTATATGTATGTTTGAGTGTGTATATGTATGTGTGAGTATGTATTTGTATGTGTGAGTATGTATATGTATGTGTGTATATGTATGTGTGAGTATGTATATGTATTAGTGAGTATGTATATGTATGTGTGTATATGTAAGTGTGTAAATGTATGTGTGAGGGTATATATGTATGTGTGAGTGTGTATATGTATGAGTGAGTATGTATATGTATGTGTGAGTATGTATGTGTGTGTATGTATATGTATGTGTGAGTGTGTATATGTATGTGTGAGTGTGTATATGTATGTGTGAGTATGTATATTTATGTGTGAGTGTGTATATGTATGTGTGTGTACATGTACGTGTGTATATGTATGTGTGAGTGTGTATATGTATCTGTGAGTCTGTATATGTATGCGTGAGTATGTATATGTATGTGTGAGTGTGTATATGTATTTGTGTATATGTATGTGTGTATATGTATGTGTCAGTGTGTATATGTATGTGTGAGTGTGTATATGTATGTGTGAGTATGTATATGTATTTGTGTATATGTATGTGTGTATATGTATGTGTGAGTCTGTATATGTATGCGTGAGTATGTATATGTATGTGTGTGTATAAATGTACTTGTGTGTGCATATGTGTGGATATGTATGTGTGAGTGTGTACATGTATGTGTGGATATGTATGTGTGAGTGTGTATAAGTATGTGTGAGTATGTATATGTTTGTGTGAGAGTGTATATGTATGTGTGTATATGTATGTGTGTGTTTGTATGTGTGAGTGTGAATTTGTATGTGTGAATGTGAATTTGTATGTGTGAATGTGTATTTGTATGTGTGTATATGTATGTTTGTGAATGTGTGTATATGTATGTCTTTATGTATGTGTGTGCATGTATGTGTGTGAATGTGTGTGTGTATGTTGGGGGGGCACTGGCCCCATCACCCGAGTCTTTTATTGTGAATTTTATTAGCACTAGCAGTGCAAAAATAACCTGTTAGCAGGTATCATAGTGCAGCAATAATAACCTCGTCAATCATATTTTAAAAGTCACGTCAAGGCGGGCGCAGTAATTCATCTCTATGCAAATACGCGGGTGTCGGCCATTAGTGTGTCGCTACAGAGGTTTTATTAAAACGCGTCCCTCCTCACTCTCGTCTACTCAGGACCAATAAATGACGCGGCCTGCCGCCCAAGAATTATGGGGGCTATTAGGCTAACATATGGCCAGCGAGCACTCGCAGGATAAAAACCAACAGATAAAGTGGCAGGGTCGCGGCGGGGCAAACACTTAGGAGATGACGGAGCGAGTCTAGCTGTGATGCAATGCCACCACACAACTCCTGATCATACCAACAATCTGTTACCCCTCTTTGGCTCCGACCCAGTTCCTCCCCCTGAGTGGACCTCTAAGGACCTCTTGACTCTGGGGAGGGGTTTGGCTCTGGCCAACCTCCTTCAGCCTCCTCACGGTTCCGTTTGCCTGGGGGACCTCAAGGTTCTTGTTGCTGTCCTGAACATCTGCTGCCTTCTGGTAGTTCAGCCTGTTGGTTCTAATCAGCTTCCCCGCTTCGGTACTCATTCCTGCCTTCAGCTGGATCTCATCATTTAGAGGAGACTGGTGGTGCATCCACTTCAGAACCGGGTCAGTGGCCAGTCTTTGTGGTGATCTGGTTGAGGGGTTCAGGTCTGTGGAGAGCAGCAGGGACGGTGCATCACCGTGGTATGTAACACCAGAGGGTCACCTGTACAGCTTTGAGTGGTTCTCCAGATCTGCGTTGAGTTCTTGAAGGTTCTTAGGTTCTGTTGATGTTTGACATTTCCCTGCTCTCCAGTTTGAGTGTCGCTGAGTCGGAGGCTGTAGTCCATCCAGGTGGTGCCCAGGTGGGTCCGCCTGGTCTTGGTTAGTAACGCACAGGTCCATGGTCCTGTTCATCTTAGCCGCTCAGTGCCTGACAGGAGCTTCACATGGTGGGGCGGCAGGTCACCGCTGGCAGCTGGATGGTTGCAGCCTTCGTTATCAATGGAGGTGATGAGGTCACTACGTTCACACACACACACACACACACACACACACACACACACACACACACACACACACACACACACACACACACACACACACACACTCAAAACCCTCACACACAAACACACACACACTCACACATACATACACAAACACACACTCACGCATACATACACAAACACACACACTCAAAACCCACACACACAAACACACACACACACACACACTCACACATACATACACAAACACACATACACTCAAAACCCACACACACAAACACACACATACACACTCACACACATACACACACACTGACACACACACACACGAATTCCAGAACAATCCAGGATTTCATTTTGCCATTGTAAGGAAATTGACAACAGTTACCATGTTAATGCAGTGTGACCTTCAGGGAGGATGACCTCTGACCTTTGACCTGCTGGAGTGTGTGGTCGTGGACAAAGGAAGAGGAGGCCCCCCCATGCACTTGAGCTCCTGCTGCATCATGTGACTGGACAGGCGTCCCAGCGTGCCGATCAATAGATTTCAGAAGTAGGTCAGAGGAACAATTTGGATATTTGTGAACGAGTTGAGACTCGTCACCACCGCTAAGAACACAGAACCTGCTCTCACATAGAACCTGCTCTCACATAGAACCTGTTCTCACATAGAACCTGTTCTCACATAGAACCTGCTCTCACATAGAACCTGCTCTCACATAGAACCTGTTCTCACATAGAACCTGCTCTCACATAGAACCTGCTCTCACATAGAACCTGTTCTCACATAGAACCTGCTCTCACATAGAACCTGTTCTCACATAGAACCTGCTCTCACATAGAACCTGTTCTCACATAGAACCTGCTCTCACATAGAACCTGCTCTCACATAGAACCTGTTCTCACATAGAACCTGCTCTCACATAGAACCTGTTCTCACAGGGACCTGCTCTCACAGGGACCTGCTCTCACAGGAACCTGCTCTCACATAGAACCTGCTCTAACATAGAACCTGCTCTCACATAGAACCTGCTCTCACATAGAACCTGTTCTCACATAGAACCTGCTCTCACATAGAACCTGTTCTCACAGGGACCTGCTCTCACAGGGACCTGCTCTCACAGGAACCTGCTCTCACATAGAACCTGCTCTAACATAGAACCTGTTCTCACATAGAACCTGTTCTCACAGGGACCTGCTCTCACCCTGGGCTCACATGGTATCTTCCATCAGTATACTTGTGGTGTCCTGCATGGTGGCATCAGCAATTTTTGAATGATTCTAAATGATTCACATACCAGGAAACTGAAACCAGTATGACCATGTCCCCAGGTGTCTCCAGGTGTCCTCAGGTTCCCTCAGGTATCTCCAGGTCTGTCCAGGTGTCTTCAGGGGTCTTCAGGGGCCTTCAGGTTCCCTCAGGTATCTCCAGGTGCCTTCAGGGGCCTTCAGGGGTCTTCACGTATCTCCTGGTGTTTTCAGGCAGTTTCCATCTAGACGGGTAATTAATGATATAAGTAACTAGTAGTTCATTTGTCCGTCAGTAGATGGCGGTGTAGGCAGGCTTCCCATGGTTACATAAGATACAGAAGAAGAAGATCCCCACCCCCACCCCACCCCCGGCAGGGTTAGCACGCCACTGGGTTCAGGTCTTCCCATGCTGGTCTATGAGTCCAGATCAAGGAAGCAACCTTATGGAGTTGATGGCTCTGGGGAAAGTTGGAGGAAGCCACAGAGCTGAAGGGGGCGGAGCCTGGCGGTCTTCTCAAGGACCAGAATGTCTGGTTTCATGAGCAGGATGACACTATGCTGCCCACACACACACACACACACACACACACACACACACACTGCACAAGCACACACACACACCACACAAACACACTCACACACGCACACACCACACAAACACACACAGCATATGCACACACACAGCACACAAACACACACACACCGCATAAGCACACACACACCACACAAACACACACACACCGCATATGCACACACACACCACTAAAACACACACACACCGCATAAGCACACACACACACCACACAAACACACACACACACAAACACACACACACACCACACAAACACACACAAACACACACACTGCACAAACACAGATGCAGTAACAGTACTGCATCAGGGTTTATTGCTGCTGACTCAGGTATTAAAGTACATGAGAAGGTAATGCAGTAATAATACTGCATCAGGGTTTACTGCTGCTGACTCAGGTATTAAAGTACATGAGAAGGTAACGCAGTAATAATACTGCATCAGGGTTTGTCATGCTCATGTTTATTTGATTTCATTTGTGGAGGTTTGTCTTGATGATGTCATCATGATGGAAGCCAATCATAACTGAATGCCTTTAGTGACTCGGTTCTCCGTTCTCACTGCTCGTTCGTTCCCTTCAGTGCTGAACGACCATCAACAGTGACATCAAAGACAATTTTCTGAATTGACTTCAAAGGAAGCTCCGTTTCCAGGGGAACAGAGACCAAGCGAGCAGTGGGATCAGTGGCCATGAGCTCAAATGGGATCTCTTGTTGTGATCAGTTCTGATCACGTCTCACTACCACAGGAGGACCCTGTTATCGATCTGATCATCAGCACCAGAGTCCACAGCCACTTGGACACAGGACACAGGTCCGTGCTGGCTGGGGTGGACAGACGCCGCCCTACTGCGTGATGGTTGCTTGGCGGGCCACGTTCACGCCACTGTGAGACTAATTTATAAAAACTGGTATTTTTCCACTTGATAGGATTACAGAGGGCCCCTGTGGGGGCCCTGAGTGGGCCCAGCGTGAAGCAGTGAGGGAGGGGGGACGATGGAGAGAATGTCTGTGACCTCACAGGCTCTCAGCCAATGACCAGACAGAGTATCGCCCTCAGCCTGGATTGAACTTCCTGAACAACTTGAAACGACGAACGTATCAGCTTCCCTCCAGATGGAGCGACTTCCATCATCACGAACCAAAGATCAACACATGACTCCAACACATCTGTGAATAATTAGTAATGTAGTGTACTTTGAAAAATACTTGTTTTTTATACTTTGATCATTTATTGTCTATTTTAGACCAAATTCTTGCCAATTTTTCTTTTCTAAAAAAAAATCAGTTTCTCTTGAAAATTTCCAAAAGTGACAGCTGTGATGAAAAAGCACCAAACAAGCGACAACAGAAAGGAAGATTTTTAACTTTAAGATTCGACATTGAGGATCAATCACATCGATCGGTTAGGGAGATACAGTTTCTGTACTGATGACATCATGATGATGATGTGATGGTGGAAGTCCTGATAAAAGATTGAGAGAACCACAACAGCGTTCTCCAGCAGAACACACACACACACACACACAGACACACACACACACAGACACACACACACACACACACACACACATAAAGACACAGACACACA